>NW_015539855.1:270553-272238 GCF_001515605.1 Sinocyclocheilus anshuiensis
TGGTAGGAGTAAGTGTTTGTTTTAACATTGTGTAAACAATTAGCTGTGACTGACATCACATGAAACGACTGCAGGGTGTATGTTTTTAAGCCATTTGGTTTATGAGGACCAGTGTTGGGTGTAATGCATTACTAAGCAATGTTTCACTCTAATTTAATTACTTTTCCCTTGAAAAAATAAAGTAAGGGATTTTCCCTATCCTGACCTTAACCTCAGTGAAAGTCTTTTGGATGTGCTGCCTGGAGTTTTTTGTTGGGCTGCCTTTAGCTTCGATAACATTGTGAAATGCACAGTGGCGTAGCCAGAATTTTATTTTTGGGCGGGCCTGGGCAAAAGTGAGCGGGCACTAGGCTAACTAACGGACGGAGTCCAGTGGCATAGCGCAAATCCGCAGCCCCTATGACGCAATATTGTAAATATTTGTTTTAAACCAGGAAGGTGAGCCAATGGATATCACACAAGCAGCGTGCAAACTTTGCGCAAGAGTTATGCAGTGAACCTCTTAATCTCAGTCGATTCACTAGAAAGTGAAAGTAAAAACTGGCGGCGCTTTCAGCATCTGACACTGCATTAAAAGCGCATATTTTCTCAGAGACGACGAGAGACGAATCTCCTTCATATGCTGATAATGGTATATACAGTAGCTAAATGTTTTAATTTACTCCCTTAATATTTCTCTTGTGGCCCGAACATAGGCTAGTGGAAAAAAATAAATAAATACATTTTCAAAATAAATAAATAAAGAGAGAAGAAACGTAGACTATTTCGTGTTAAACAGGTTGTTTTTTTCTTTAAAAAAAAAAGTCGGTGCTTGAAATAAAGCTTTTTTTTTTATGATTGCAGTGTTAATAATTTTAATTATAGGCCTTTAATTCATTGTATAATAAACCTGTTTTGAAAGACCTTTTTAAAAAAAATTTCGATGAGGAGTAAGCTATCCTAATCTTTATTATCCTCGCAGCGCGTCAGTTATGCACTATGAAATGATTGCGGGGCAAATTAATTGTAATATTAATATAATAATAAAAGTACCTTAATAATATTAATAGGCCTAATAATCAGAAGAATGTAACAGGCCTACATTAATTGAAAATGCCAAATTAGATATAACTAAAGTGTATAAAATTATTTTATTCAGAAATGTCATGTTTGTGATTTTTTTTTTATTTACTATTTGTCAATTCGTTATTTAAATTAATAGGTCTACAAATAAGGAAACAGGTGCAGTTAATCGCCGGCGTCAGTCACAAAATTTATATAGGCCTATATAAAAAAATAGGCTAATCTTTGTGAGGAGGACTGGCAACAGCTGGTCTTAAAGGGGTCATATGATGCGATTTAAATTTTTCCTTTCTCTTTGGAGTGTTACAAGCTCTTGGTGCATAAAGAAGATCTGTAAAGTTGCAAAGACTAAAGTCTCAAATCCAAAGAGATATTCTTTATAAAAGTTACGAGTCAACCACGCCTACCTAAAACGGCTCGTTCTAACACGCCCCCACATGTCTACATCACAATGTGGGAAGATTTGCATAACACCGCCCAAATGTTCACGCAAAGAAAGAAGGCGTAACTTTTATTCTCGCTGTAGTATTGTTGTTGCCGCCATGTCGTGAAGGCGCTGTGTGTTTCGTTGTGAAAGCGAAACTACTTTGTTTGGTCTTCCAAAAGAGGACGATATCCGCTTC
>NW_015539855.1:272431-273330 GCF_001515605.1 Sinocyclocheilus anshuiensis
ACATTTCATTACACCAAATACACAAAATAATGTTCTTTTTAGCAACATCATATGACCCCTTTAAATTCTTTAGACACGGCATACCAAACGACTTTGAACACCGACTGAAAACACTGACTGAGCTCAAATGACATTCATAATTGGCCTGACAGTAGTGTTTCCCAGCTTCACAGAATGAACCGGTTCTCGCGTGGAACTGAAAGTCTTCTGTTACTTGCGGGCTGATGGACGGGCTTTCTCCCTGGTCAGTGCGAGTTTTTAAAAGTCTTTTTTTTTTACAGAATTATGCATTGCTGCTGTTTTTCTAACATTTTCTAACACACAGCTGCAAATTACAGTCCAACTGAATGGGTGAACACGCACAAATTTACATGCGCTACATGCCCGAAACAGCCTGGATAACAACTGGCTAAATTGGCTAAGTCAGTCAAACTCATCAATAATTATGCAAAAACACATTTTATTTATTTTATTTTAGTTATTAGTTATTTGAGTTCTCTAATTGTGTTAAAATAGATAAAACAATAATTATTTAACAAATATTAGACCGCTGCCTACGCCCCTGCCTTCAAATTAAGATCTGGTTTTCTGAGGGCAAGTTTAAGACTCTGAAATGCTTTGAGCACTTTTAGACAGTTGGGAGGATTTTAAACATAAATGTGTTTGAATTGGGTCGCAAGATTTCAACTTTTAATTCCCTCCTATACTTTGCTCAGTTCAAGAAGAATTTTACAATGTTATATTATTTATTTGAATTATTTGAAATAGCTGGGCCACTTTTGAATGACTTTTGAAAATGACTACTCAGCCCCCCTAAAAATTTCAATTAGCTCCATAAACTGTACATGAATTCGTGATCGCCTCAGTCCCCTTTAAATTTCATATGAAAACGGTGGCCA
>NW_015539855.1:273743-280325 GCF_001515605.1 Sinocyclocheilus anshuiensis
AGTTTTTATATTTTATATATTTACAAACGCGAGTTTTGAGCAGTGTAGAGTAGGGCTTGTTGTTTGTCATTTCTCCGATCACAAATGCAGACATGGTTTTATGTTTACGCGGCGCGATGCAACGCGTAAAAAGACAGTATAAGTCATTATAATCCGTAATTATGTCCCCACTGGATGCAACAAATGCCTCGTTTATAATGTTTTTTTTTCTCGTCGCGGACAGGGCATCACAATATGGTAAGGGGCGTAACATTTCCATCACACGCTTGAGGTATTCGGCCAATCACAACGCACTGGATAGCTGGCCAATCAGAGCACACCTCGCTTTTCAGACCAATGAGCTTTGTAAAAATCGACGCGTTTCAGAAAGGCGGGGCATAGAGAAGATACAATAATGTACAGTATGTGGAAAATAATGTGTTTTTTTAACCTTAAACCGCATAAACACATTTCATTACACCAAATACACAAAATAATGTTCTTTTTAGCAACATCATATGACCCCTTTAAATTCTTTAGACACGGCATACCAAACGACTTTGAACACCGACTGAAAACACTGACTGAGCTCAAATGACATTCATAATTGGCCTGACAGTAGTGTTTCCCAGCTTCACAGAATGAACCGGTTCTCGCGTGGAACTGAAAGTCTTCTGTTACTTGCGGGCTGATGGACGGGCTTTCTCCCTGGTCAGTGCGAGTTTTTAAAAGTCTTTTTTTTTTACAGAATTATGCATTGCTGCTGTTTTTCTAACATTTTCTAACACACAGCTGCAAATTACAGTCCAACTGAATGGGTGAACACGCACAAATTTACATGCGCGAGTCAGCGCGACATGCCCGAAACAGCCTGGATAACAATTGGCTAACACTGCTGTCAGTCAAACTCATCAATAATTATGCAAAAACACATTTTATTTATTTTATTTTAGTTATTTGAGATGTTATAATAGTTCTCTAATTGTGTTAAAACAGATGAAACAATAATTATTTAACAAATAGTATATTTGTATAATAAACTGGGGGGGCCTGTCATCATAGTGGGCGGGCCTGTGCCCGTCAAACCCGTCCGCTGCTTACGCCCCTGGTTATGCAACATCACATTTGTTTCACATTTATTTCCATCAAGAGTTGCACTGATTTTTGGACAAGATATTTATTTATTTAAATACAAATGGTGCCTTTTTTGGCCAGGAAGTAACTTTTAATGTAACATTCTCCCTCCTATACTTTGCTCAGTTCAAGAAGAATTTTACAATGTTATATTATTTATTTGAAAGCATGGGCGTAGCTGGGCCACTTTTGAATGACTTTTGAAAATGACTACTCAGCCCCCCTAAAAATTTCAATTAGCTCCATAAACTGTACATGAATTCGTGATCGCCTCAGTCCCCTTTAAATTTCATATGAAAACGGTGGCCAGTGTTGCCAGATTGGATTGAAGATCTCCAGCCCAACTACAGCATAAAACCCGCACATTTAAAAAAAATACCAGCCCAAAATGTGTAGTAACAAAAATAAATAAATAAATAAAAAATAATAAGAGAGAATAAGTTCACGGGATAATTCATATAAACATGATTATAAGCTGATCCCTTGTCATTTGAAGTGTAACTTAAAGCTTAAAGAGTTAGGAATAAGTATGTAAAATTATTTATTTGCCAAACGGCAGTAATTTTCTTTAAAGGGTTAGTTCACCCAAAAATGAAAATTAGCCCATAAATTACTCACCCTCAAGTCATCCTAGGTGTATATTACTTTCTTCTTTCAGACGAATCCAGTCGGAGTTATATTAAAAATTGTCTTTGACCTTTCAAGCTGTTTAATGCCACTCAGCGGGTGTTACATGCATCAGTCCAAAACAAGTTAAATAAAAAGCGCCCATCCATAAAAAAAAAGTGTCTCACACGGCTCCGGGGGGTGAACAAAGGCCTTCTGTAGCGAATCGATGCGTTTTTGTAAGAAAAATATCCATATTCAAAAAGTAATAATCACTTTAATGTAGCTTGCATTCACTGTTGTACACGGAAGCAGGGGGAATGACGTATGAGGTCGGCTTTGCGCATGCGCCGCTCAGAAGTGACGCACGCGGAAACGCAGCGGAGAGATCAAAACAAAACAACGGTCAACGTTTGTAAAGAATGACTGGTTTTCCTTTGCTAAAGTAAGGAAACTTTGCTCCTGTTAACAAACGTTGGTTTTCACGAGACGCACCGGCGCATGCGCAGCACTGACCTCTGAGGTCATCCGCCCGGAACTGCTTCCGTGTACAACAGTGAGCGCAAGCTACATTAAAGTGATTATTACGTGATTATATAAAGTGATTATTACGCATCGATTAGCTACAGATGGCCTTTGTTCACCCCCCGGAGCCGTGTGAGACACTTTTTTTTTATGGAAGGGCGCTTTTTATTTCAGGTCTTTTGGACTGAAGAAATGCAACACCCACTGACTGAAATGATAGAGCTTAAAAGATCAAAGACCATTTTTAATATAACTCCGACTGGATTCCTCTGAAAGAAGAAAGTCATATACACCTAGGATGCTTTGAGGGTAAGTAAAACACAAGCCAATTTTCATTTTTGGGTAAACTAACCTTTTAAAAACACACATTATTGAAATAATTGATGATCATTTTTGGGTGAACTAACCCTTTAAATCTACCAGTTGCAGTTGCTTCCGGGCGAGCGGATTCTGCGCAGCTTTCTCGCCTCCGCTCTGTTGCTATGAGTCATCAGGATTGATGCGTGTTCTCAGTGATTTGCTGGTCTGTAGCAGATTTAATGCGCGAGGTAAGTTGTCAGCGAAGCGCTCACCCAAGCGGAAAAATGTGTGAGTGGAAGAGCTCACGTGTTTCAGAGTATTTCTTATAGCAAGCTATAACAGTGAGTAGGCGGGTTTCCCCCTCTCTCTTTAACGTTACCATCTGCGCTGCACTAATGCAGACACGTTCATTTGATTTGGCGCTTATGCTTCCAGCTCTTGTTCGTGTACATTTTTTAGACGCAGACTCTGAGGAGTCGCACAGCAGAAGTTATTTGTGCACTACGTTTTTGGCGCTTCGAGCTACCAAACATTAGTCTGCCCGACTAATTATTATTTCTTTCAGCTCCGCTGCTGCATTGAGCTGAAACAAATAAGTGGAAGCGCTCATGTGTTTCAGAGTACTTCTTATAGCAAGCTATAACAGTGAGTAGGCGGGTTTCCCCCTCTCTCTTTAACGTTACCAGCTGCGCTGTACTAATGCAGACACGTTCATTTTATTTGACGCTTAAGCGTCCAACTCTTGTTCGTGTACTTTTTAGACGCAGACTCTGAGGAGTCCTGCAGCAGATATTTTGTCGTGCACCATGGTCTTGGCGCTTCATGCTACCGAGCGTTGGTCTGCCCGAGTAATATAATATTTCTTTCAGCTCTGCTGCTGCGTTGAGTTGAAGCATTAAGTGGCAAGCTCTTTTAACATTGTTATAATGGTTCAGGTTGTAGAGTTGAGCAGACGGGTTTTCCTATCTCTCTCTCTCTACTTCTGCGCTGCACTAATGCAGGCATGTGCATTTGAATTGGTGCTTACGCTTCCAGCTCTTATTTCTTGTACTGGTTTTAGGCACAGACTCTAGGAGTCCTGCAGCGGATGTTTGTCATGCATTATGTTCTTGGCGCTTCATGCTACCAAGCCATCTGCCCGGCTGTTAATTTTTCTTTCAGCTCCGCTGATGCTTTGAGCTGGAACAAATCAGTGGGCGAGCTCACATATCTAGAGTAAATTCCTATGCTATATTCATTTAAGGGTTGGGAGATAATCCGGTAGTAATATATCAATCGTTGATTGAAGCGCATCATGATGGAGTCTAAGCTTATCATTTCAAGGCGTTTTAAGCAGGTTTTAAAACAAATGGTGTATACTGTTCATGGACATTACGCGAATATTTGAGTACACGAACTCAATTTTTTTTAAGTTAGTAGAGCTTACATTTTTTATTACGAGTGGGGCAGGGCTGAGAGCCAAGCCAAGTCTCGCTTCCATTGTCCAATCCTACTCCTCACAATGATAATTATATACAACTTCTTTCCATTAACAGCACATTCATTCAGATCTTTATAGTTAAGTGCTAGTGCGGTCTTAATGTGGCCCTGGCCGTGCGCTATGGTTTCATGCTACCAAACACTAGTCTGCCCTGCTAATAATTATTATTCTTTCAGCTCCACTGCTGTTTTGAGCTGGAACAAATAGTAGACTCTGTCTTCAACACACGGTTTTTGGAACTTCAGGCTACCAACACTATTTGCATAACTAATCATTATTCTTCTCATCCCAACTGAGATGCACTGAGCTGAGCTACTGTGGGAATGAGTTCAGGTGTAAGAGTATCTCTTATGGCAAGCTATTAATGCTCACCATGGTCAGCCTACTTCATGTGATTGATGCGGCGCTTTTGCTACCAACACTCGCTTCACATGACTGGCTGCATTATGTGACTGCAGCATACATTATTGTGCACTAGAGATGTTGGGTGCTTCATGCTACCAAGCAGTGGTTTGCATGACTAATTACTCTGTTCTTTTCAGCTCCGCTGTTGCATTGAGCTGGAACTGTGTATGAATGTGGGCAACCTACAAGTGTGTTTGCCTCTCTATCAGCTGTTCCGCCGTTTGTTGCGTTCGGACTGATTTTGACCGTTCTTCGCGCCTTAGCTTTGGAGATCGAGAGGATAGCCCTAAAGCCATTGGTGCAGGGTCTATATTGACATCCAAGTCCCCACTCTGTGGTTGGTGCTGGCATGCCTGATTTTAGTATCCGTTCCTGTTTCAGAGGTTTTTCCCGCAACTCAGGTGTCTCGGGGCCTCATGAGGGAGGATCAGGCTGTCGTATGGTTACACCATCCAGCTTCTATGGGTTGATTGGACTTGCGTCACCTAACCTTGTGCTTGGAGTAAGCAATTTCAAGATGCTGATGCAGAAATTCATCCTGTCTCTATCTGAACCCGACATTGGTTTGTGACCATCACTGTGTGAATTAGTTCACGTGTGCTGCATCCCGTGTGAAAGGGCCTTAAGAGTATTTCTTATGGCAAGCTATTAATGCTCACCATGGTCAGCCTTCTTCATGTGATTGATGCGGCGCTTTTGCTACCAACACTCGCTTCACATGACTGGCTCCATTATGTGACTGCAGCATACATTATTGTGCACTTGAGATGTTGGGTGCTTCATGCTACCAAGCAGTGGTTTGCATGACTAATTGCTCTGTTCTTTTCAGCTCCTCTGTTGCATTGAGCTGGAACTGTGTATGAATGTGGGCAACCTACAAGTGTGTTTGCCTCTCTATCAGCTGTTCCACCGCTTGTTGCGTTTCGGACTGATTTTGACCGTTCTCCGCGCCTTAGCTTTGGAGATCGAGAGGATAGCCCTAAAGCCATTGGTGCAGGGTCTATGTTGACATCCAAGTCCCCACTCTGTGGTTGGTGCTGGCATGCCTAATTTTAGTATCCGTTCCTGTTTCAGAGGTTTTTCCCACAATTCAGGTGTCTCGGGGCCTCATGAGGGAGGATCAGGCTGTCGTATGGTTACACCATCCAGCTTCTATGGGTTGATTGAATTTGCGTCACCTAACCTTGTGCTTGGAGTAAGCAATTTCAAGATGCTGACGCAGAAGTTCATCATGTCTCTATCTGAACCAGAGATTGGTTTGTGACCATTGATCTAAGGATGCGTAGTTCTGCATCCAGATCGTCAAGAGACACAGGAAGTTCCTCAGGTTTGCTTTTAGAATAAAGCTTGCCAATACTGTATTCTTCCATTGAACTGGCCTCGAACGCAAGGTGAATGGATGCGTCTCTGGCCCTGTCTTAGTTTTGAGTTACTTTGACGATTGGCTGATTTTAGCTCAATCACACAAACTGTTTGGAGCAGCGTTTCTGGCACTCAAATGGTTCTTACCCAGTTGAGTGGTTGTCACGGTGAACAGCGAGTGAAAACCATGCACGCTCCGACTTTAAAAAATCCGCTCCTCGCTCCAGTCAAAATCACACCGTACCACTCCGCTCACATACTCTGATTGTGAGTAACTGTTGCTGTCATGATAGATCTTTTTCAGAACCAGCCTCTATCAAAATAATCTGGCTGCGGGCGCGGCCCAGCTTTTGTAAATAATAGCCTACTGTAAATGCTCGACATGCCAATAAAGCTTTGATTATTGTTTGATTATTTTGGGGGGTGGGCTATGATTCATACACATGTGAGCACAAATACAAACACACACAAGCACACACACCCTCCCATCACCAGTGATGGGCAAGTTACTCTGATAATGTAATCAAATTACTGATTACGGATTACTCCTTTTAAAAGTAATCACGTTACTGTTCTGATTACTTTATTTCAAAAGTAATTAGTAATTAGTTACATTACTAGTTACGTTACTTTTTTCTCCATGAAATTTATGAAATCCCAGCATACACGCTCCCGATAAATAGTTGTTATTAAAGCATCAACATTCACAGAACACTGTTAAAAATGGTGCAAAACGTTTTTTAAATGGAAACGGTGGTGCGTTGAACACTCTGTTCTGATGACGCAAGAGT
>NW_015539855.1:280405-287561 GCF_001515605.1 Sinocyclocheilus anshuiensis
CAGTATAGAAAAGTTTATGAAAGTGTCACTCCACAATACAATAGCAAAATATATAAATATGTATAGTATTTTTATGTTTCATTAATCAGTGTCTAGCACACCTTCCTAAGGAAAGGATATGGACCAGAAGACATTGCAATTACTAAATGATATTTAGACAGACTTAAAGAAGTTCCAGATCTATACATGTGCTCTTATTATTTCAGTTATTTTGCCTTTAATGTAAATAAACATGTGCAAACAATATACTTGCTCTTGTAAATTTATTTTGATGTTAATTACATTGTGCGAGCTGCCTCTTTAATACTGCGTGGTTTATATACATGCTGCTGCTGATTGGGCTGACATTTTTGACACACCCACCAAACAAGAGAAAACATAGGCTATCTCAAACCCCGTTGCACACCGTTTCCAGGAAACATGTCGTTCAACCCGGAAACCGTAGCAAAACTGCACATCGGTTTGAGCTTGAACTTGCCCCAGGTCTCTAATCCACTGGCACTGGACTCGACAATGCGTGTGCTACACCCTTTTTACAATCTACATTCTAGATGATAAAACACTGCATTCTGGCTATTTTGAAAATTATAACGCGTTTAATTTACTCCGTTACTAAAAAAGTAATCAAATTACAATAACGCGTTACTAAGTAATGCGTTACTGCCCAACACTGCCCACCACACACTCGAACACAATCATGCACACATATATCTGCACTCATACAGTATACATGTATACATAGCCTACTTGCACTTTTATATTACCTAATAAATAAATATAGACTTTAAGCATTGAAATAAATGATCAAATCTGAAGACTATTTAATATTTCTGTTCAATAAAACCATTCAAGTGTAAATTATATCATAATTTTTATAAAACATACAAAATAAGGAACAACCTATAGGCCCATAGGCAGAATTATACCCTTTGTTGCATGACGTCGACTGTAGTGGACAGGTATATTTTCTGTCACAGAAAAGAATGTACAAGAAAAATATTGTTAAAATCTGGATGAAACTATTTCTGACATCCTATTTAACTGAAAAATATATTTTTTGTACCTGTCTGGTTTTCTGAGAATAAAATTATTTAACACTTATTGCCGAGGTACATGGTGCAGCCCCTTTTCCTGCTGCCATTTTGAATATATTATGCAATATCTCAAAACAAAAAAAAGATAAAAAGACAACAATTAAATGGAATCGTAGACAACACTTTGGGGGTTCGCCAGTTGGTGGTTGGGACATGATGCTACATCTTAAATGGTTCAAAATGGCTTCCAAATAGCTGTCCACTGTAGTGACCACGATGCATCAGAGGGTTAATATGTGAAAGAATTCAGGCCACTAAAAATAAATTCTCTACATGGAATTTAAGCCTTCGTAGTTTATGTTTTTAAATCAAAAGCTTTTCATCTCAGACTCTAAACAGCCAGGCTATAAGAGTGTGGTCAACATTTGCAGAACAAGACAATATATGTCATGCTATAGATTGTCTTACCTTTTCTCGCTTTGCTAAAGGACATCATTCAGAATTGAAGGCAGCCCAAGTGTGTCCCAAGTACTCTCATTTAGCTTTCAGTGGTGTGAGAGACTATAGTCCCTCACAGCTTCTTTTATAGGCTGATGATGACGTAGTCCAGACACGCTGCTGCATCATGTGATCTAGTGGAGAGAATCTGCACCCTACGTTTTGACTCCTAATGTTTCTGTTTGCAATCTGTAGCTTTAATTTTTCTCTTCTTGATTGCTAGAGCTAACCTACTTCCTGCGTGTTAACTATATTATGAATGCTGATAAGGATGATAATTCTTCTGACATGACTCATGTCTGTTTTGTGGAGAACAGAGGTCCAGTATGAGTCTAACGATGCCATTCACATATTCTTGTTTAGGCATCAAGCATAAGCATTGATACCAAATGTCCCTTTTTGAATCAGCACTGGGTTGGCTAAATTACGAAAACGGGGTTGTTTTTAACTCAGGTGTTTAGTGTGTGTGTGTGTGTGTGCAATGGATTTTGGTCAGCCTTTGGAGCCTGTGGGTTGTTCCATTGTAAGTAGCATTACAATTATACCACAAATGTAGGCTATTGTGAGTTTGTGTTGCAATCTAATGTAGACATAATTTTGTTGACATCATCAACAATGGAAAACATAATAGCAAACTTTCAATAGTCAGATGAGAAGGAGAATTGAATGAGATCACATTTTTTTGCATATGTAATTTTAGCTGTGTGATTGAATCTATATAGTAAGTTTACTTGTATTTTAGTTTTGGTTATATGGATACAATGCAATCTCTAGTTGCAACAAGTCTCTCTTTGAAAAATTGCAAGTCATTATATTTAGTTACTGTATAGGGAAAGGACATTGTCAGCAAAGGCTAGATTCTCAGCCCTTATGTTCTTTAGGTTAAAATGACATTTACAAGCCAAATAGATCTACTCTTACCATGGAATTTCTTTAAAAATGTTTACCCATTTGTATTTATGGAGCTCTTTGGTCACCGTGATTTCTTATAAGCCACATGGTCTCTCTCTTGCTCACTTCCAAATAGATCAGCTGATCCCCCAGCTTCAGGTCACACAACCAAATGAAGCGTGTCCTGGTTTCCCCCATCTCTGTGTCATTGCCTATGCCTGCAGCCTTACAGTTTCTCGGAAACCTCATGGTTTCTCCAGAAATCCTCTCACTGCTGCCTCCAGATGTTCTCCAAGTGGATGTACATTCAAATGTGGGTAACACTTTACGTTCTGTAGTAGCTATAATGGGGGATTATGATTATGAAATTAATGTATACATCCAACAGGGTAGAATATAAAGAGCTAATGCAGCTAAAAACTATTTTTGTACTTTTAAAAAATAAACATTCAGACAATACATTTGGCATTGCATTATTTGTCCATCCGAATTGTCATTTATCCTGAATATGTCAGGTACAGTTATTTCTTGGCAGCTCTGGACTGTATTTAGAAAAGTAAATAAATGTGATGGCCAGTTGATAATGAATGCACTCTACTAAATATTGCATCAGTTGGACGGTGACATCTAGTGGAATTAACGTGTTATTATTTCTTTTCCTTTTATTTTTAACATAAACAGATGCAAACATATCAGTTTTTAAAGGAATGAAGTTGAGGGTCCCATGCTGTTTAAATAGCAATTATGTCACAGTGTTTCTTTTTACAATAGTTTCTGACTCCTCCACTTGACAACATGACAACTACATTATAAGGGAGAATAATGATGAAAGAATGATTTCTGACCCATTTTTTACAGTCAAACTGTAAATATAAAGCATGCTTGTGTAGTGGGAAACTATGCAATGTTACTCTTCATGCATGGTGTCATGGGAATTTAGCTCAAGATGAATGACAAAAATTAATCTTTGTCATCTTTTCTTTTAGTGACCATTTTCTTTTGATCTGTCTCTTTAGAGGAGGAAATGCAGAATACAAGTTTAATTGGACCACGACAGTGCTGTCTGTCCATTACAATAATATTTCGAGGCCCTCTCTTCTGCTCAAATGCCCTGTTCCAAGACTTATAGGCTACTGAAACAAAAATCAGAAAGTCTCTTGAAATAAATCTGACCTGAAAACTGCACGTTTGATTTGAGTGGTTGTAAAACTGTGTTCAGTGTGCACTGTATTATAATTCAGTTTATTCAAACTTTCAAATTTCTTGTTCTACATTTCTCCACTGGGTTAGCAGCATTCTCCAAAAATGCTGGGTTAAATACAACCCAGCGCTGGGTAACATATGGACAAAAAAGCGATTGGGTTACAGCCCAGAAGGTTGGTTTAAACATTTAACCCAACTGTTGGTTGAAAACAACTCAATCGCTCCATATTCACCCAGCATTTTTTAGAGTGTACCTTTGTATAAAGGCTGATTTTTTTATATACTTTTACTCAGGAAAAATGGATCAAATAGATCAAAAGTGACTGCAAAGACATTTATAATTTTATAAAAGATTTCTTTAGAATTTTTGAATGTTGTTCTTTCTATTCCTTAAATAATCCTGAAAAAAGAACATCACGGTTTCCACAAAAATATTAAAAGCGACTGTTTTCAACACTGATATAATAATTCATATTATCAATGATAATTTCTTGAGCACCAAATCAACATATTAAAATGATTTCTGAAGAATCATGTAATACTGATTGGAGTAATGGCTGCTGAAAATTCCGCTTTGGCATTACAGAAATAAATAGCTTTATAAAATACATGACAGTACAAAACAATAATTTTAAACTAATCATTTTTTACAATACTTTTTACAATATTAATGTCTTTAATGTATTTTTTATCAAACAATGTAAAGATCTTACCCACCCCAAACTTTTGAATAATAGTGTACATGCCCATATAACAAAGGAAATAAGAAATATCCAGTTGTTGCTGAATTAACCAAACTCCACAGTATCAATTAAACCGTGACATCTAGTAGATAAAAAGTGTATTTTTTTATTTTATTTTGTCATACCACATGAGGTCACTAGTTCACTTCAAAATAACATTGAACTTGTAATTACGATCAAAACAAGTTTGCATAAACAGTGTTGAAGTGCTTTAGTAAAACAAGTCATGTCAAAGTGTTTGTAATTTTTGTATTTGTCACTTGCATAGTTATAGTTATACACTATTCCATACAGACAGGGACCACTTGTGCTTTTAAGGGGCACAATTTTAAAATTCATCTTGACCTACTTTCAGTATTATTCATTCAGTCATTTTTCACCATGTCATGTATCACTGTGATCCCTAGAAGTAATCTATAACAATTTCAACTAAAATGAATGTTTCATCATGTTTCATGTATTTGACAAATAATTTTGTATTGTAGTGTCAGGGTTATCATGTGCTCATTATTTTTGAGGGGGCATGAGTGAAGGGGGGGGCTCTCATGCTTGTCATGTGACACACAACAGCAACAATACTACTGTATAACTGATATAGGCTTATGTTTTATTAATTTTTTTTAATTCGAAATATTCCCAAACTATATCATGAAATATCTCAATTCTCCAGTATGTGTAAGTAAATGCATTTTGCACCTTTATAGATTATGTTAGTTGATCTATAATGGGCTATGGGCAAAGTAGCCTAATAGTGTAATCTATTAACTATGCATAAAAATCTGTCTTTTTACTTAAGTACCAGATATGGGTGTCATACCATGAACTATTTTAATGCGACTGACTTTGTATTTAATGTGAATTTAATAAAAACATTGCAAGTTACTAATTAGCCTATAACACTTTCATTGTATCATGGGGGTGCCTATGGAGTCTGTGGTGAGCAAACATGACTCGTGCATGTCACCTTCATGTGGATCACCCTGCTCACAGTCATCCAAAGACCTTGTTCACAACCAGTGACAAATCGTTTTGGCCGCTTGAAGGGTGCTGCACATGTTAGCTAGTGGGGGCTAATCTGCATTTGTTCTCATCATCTGCTCATTCACATTCACCAGCAAACACGCCATCAACAGCAGCTTAGAGAATAAAACAGTGATATTTAAGGGCACTTGCCACAATACAGTGGGTTCTTAATGAATAAAATGAATGTACAGTGACTTCACATTGTTTGGAGGATGATGATGATCTAGTCATATTCAACACATTAATTGTTTTGCAAATACTTGTCAAAAAGTAGTGTTATTTAGCTCACTTTTAAAAACAGTACTTATATGAATATTGTTGAAAGATGCTTTACACATGCTTTAGTATGTAAAGTACGTAAAGTAAATAAGTATTTAAGCCTTTTATTTTATTAATATTTTATTATCTGCAAGTACAGCTTTTGAAAAAATAGAATATTTGAAGTACACTACAAGTGCAGATTCAATAAAACTAAGCACAGGGCAGTTCAAACTTTACATCAGTGAACTGTAGTTAATCAGCACATAATAAACAATGAGCTGTAATACCCGCATGATAAAAGCCCCTCACATGAGAGGTCACAATGTTTATGATGCATCATGCTCATTGATAATGGCTGGGCACAATGCCTCTCTTTCTCTCAGAGTGGAGGATGGTGGTGTCACTGTCAGCTCAGAGCTGCTGACACAGTGGAAGTTAGAGAGAGAGCGATGTTTGGGTGTTGGATCTGGTCACTTACTTTACATAAGGCTCATCACAGTCTTTCAAAAATTAGTAAGAAAAAAATATATAAGATAGAAATTCAGAAATCTGAAGTAAAACATTTAGATTATTAGATACCAAGTCATAATTATGAGTTTAAAAAGTCAAAAGTATGACAAAAAGTCGAAATTATTATATAACTCATGAATATGAAATAAAATTCGAAATTATGGCATACTTTGTCATAATTATGACGTAAAAAGTCAAAATTGACATAAAAGTACAAAATTACGACATAATTCATAATTTATCCATAATGATGGTTAATCATAATTAGGATTAATGTTTAATTATGAATATGATATAAAATAAAAACTAAATTATGAAATACTAAGTCATAATTACTGATGAGGTAAAAAAAAATCTAAATTATGACATTTCTATTATGACAACTCTCTAAAGATTTTAGCATGGTAATGGATATGACCATGTTAATGTATTCGGTGTTGGCGGAATAGAACTGCTACGCTGCTGAATTGCTGCTGCTGTTGGTTATTGCTGTTGTTGTAGATTATTGCTGCTGCTGCGAAGCAAGTACAGGAACTTACTACTGCTAATACATACAGTATACACAGATTTAGAGCTGTAAGTATTAAGACATACTGCTGCTGCACAAGTAGCATATATAATAACCCATAGCAGATCTATACAGGTGGAGCGGGGGAAGGTGGAGAGTTTTAGAGGAACTCTGAAAGTGTGCTGCGAACTGCTCTAGTGAATGCTAACCAGCCATTTAAATGTAAAGCAGCAAGCTCATTAGCTGTGTATGCAACATGAACCAATCAGCTTGTGCCAAGTAGTTTAACGTTGTGAAGATCATCAGTTTGCATTAAAGGGGTCATATGATGCTTTTTTAAAGATCATTATTTTGTGTATTTGGTGTAACAGAATATGTTGACATGCTTTAATGTTCAAAAAACACATTATTCTTCAAATACTGTACATTATTGTAGGTCCTCTATGCCCCGCCTCTCTCAAACGCTTCGTTTTCTACAAAGTCCC
>NW_015539855.1:287798-350883 GCF_001515605.1 Sinocyclocheilus anshuiensis
ACTTCAGGGATCTTATCTATGCACAATCAGCTTGTAACACTCCAAAGAGAAAGGAAAACTTGAAATCGCATCATATGACCCCTCTAATGACACATCAGCCTGCGCCATCTAGAGTTTTGTGACAGAACTTGCCATTTTATCTCCATTCTGACTTTTATGTCATAATTCTGGCGTTTTATGTCATAATTAGGATTTACCATAGCATGATTTTTTTTCTTCTGTGACAATAATGGGCTTCCATAATTATAGGCTATTCAGGCTATTATTGCTTTCTTGCCAAACTAGATACTAAGGTGATTGAAGTAACTAACAATAAAATGCAGGCACTTAGCAAGACAGGTAAGAGTGAAAACACAATGATTACTATAGGCTAGTGGATTGAAATTTCAAGAAAAGTCCATAACAATTATATTGATCATCTAATGTTGTCATTAAATGCAATTCTGTGAAGTAATTTGTCCAATTGATCCAAAGTCCAGAAAGCTTACTCACTAAGAAAAGGCTATTTTATTCTACACATAACTCTTGGTGACCACCATGCTGCCATTACACAAATGATACTGAATTCACATCAGAACTCCAAATCGAAGACTGTTTTCTTTTTAAAAATATTTTTAAATGTAATTTATTCCTGTAATGGCAAAGCTACATTTTTAGCATTAGCATCATAGTCCAGTCTGAGCCCGGTCTCATGAAAATGCGTATCAGTAGCACATTTTTTTTTGTATTTTACGTGCTATTTATACGCAGAAACAGACTTTGGCATGCATACGATATACACGTGTTTGATGTGCATATAATACGCAGTTTTTGCGTGCATGTGGTACGCACTTTGTTGGCGTGCATATAATACGCATTTTGGCGTACATATAATACGCACCTACCCCACACCGCTAAACCAATTGCTTATCATATGCACGCCAAAGTCAATTTTTGCGTATAAATAGTACGCCAAATAGAAACAGAAAAACATGCCTTTGAAATGCACATTCATGAGATTGGGTTACCAGTCTTCAGTGTCACATGATCCTTCAAAAATCATACTAACATGCTGATTTGCTGTTCAAGAAACATTTATTATTATTATCAATGGTCACAGCTGTGCTGCTTCATGTTTTTGTGGAAACTGGGATCCGTTTGTCCTAAGATTCTTTGATGAATATAAAGTACTAAAGAACAGCATTTAGCCCATGTGAAACATAAATCTTATGTAGCCTAACATTATAAATGTCTTTACTGTCACTTTTGAATCAATTTAATGCATCCTTGCTGAAAAGCAAAGTACTAATTTCTTTAAAGGGGTCATTGGATGCCCATTTTCCACAAGTTGATATGATTCTTTAGGGTCTTAATGAAAAGTCTATAACATACTTTGGATAAAAAAACAACACCCTTTTTACCCTGTCAAAATCAGCTCTGTTTTCAGCAAGCCGTTTTAGTCCATGTTCCTTTAAATGCTAATGAGCTCTGCTCAGTGCTCACCCCGCCCCTCTCTTCTGTGGGGTGATGAGCTGTTCTCATGATACTGTTTACTTTAGCCGCGGAACTTGCTAACTAGCACGCTATTAGGAAAGGCGATTTGCAACAATTCATAAAAGAACCTTATATTCACTTCTTCTGTAGGTGAAGCTGGATCACGAATGATTAGCGTGAACATAGATGCATTTAGGTAGATCGGAGGATGCATTCCCTTCAAAAACAAACGTAATCTACTGCGTCTTCAGTGGCTCAGATGTCAGGAGTAAATGACGACTGCTATGTTCATTATTTCATCCAGCAACAAAGCACCTCAATCGCTTAGGAGTCATTCTTGTCTACATCTGCTCCAGCGTCGAAACAATGGCAGACTGTTGACAGCTCACTCAGGACGGGTCTAAGGTAAAACGCTACTGTCAATCAACAATCGTGGGAGGGCCTGGGTCTGTGTGACGTAACACAGACAGGCATCTGAGAATGGCTTGATATGAGAAAGGGGAAATGATTTAACGAGATAAAAAAAACACTGGGTGGATCTTTATCATTATAGGGTGGTTGTGTACACACACTGCCAACACACATTTCAGTTCAAACAACTTGTAAAAGTGCATGTCGCATCCGATGACCCCTGACCCCAAACTTTTGAACAGTAGTGTAAAAAGTGCTCTTAAAAGCACTGAACTGGGAATGCTAACGGTTATCTAACGGCTAGTTTTCCCCCCAAGTATTATAGAGTTCCTTGTTTGAATAAGTACTGGACGTCTGCAATGGCTGGGTCTCTTGGGACTTTTAGATGCATTCAGGGCGCTCAGTGCCTCGTTAGCTGTTATTGCCCCGCGGATTCTGTCTCTTCACAGACGGCACGACTTTTCCAAGAGAACCCGGGAGTCTGTATTTTGAAATCCTGCAACTCAATAAGAATAATAATCGCCTTGTTAACCAGAGGGCAATTCCTAATCAGGCTCCCCTAGGCTCATCTGCAAGCTTGTAATGTAAATGTGCTCATTATCCCTCCTCTGTCACCTCCAGTCACTCCCTCTGTCCAAATGACACAATAATATTAGGCAAGCAACGTTTTGTTTTCCTCAGGATCCTTTTTAAACTAGTTTAGTTAGTATGTTTGTATAGCATGTGCTACTTGCAGTCACATGATTGTAAACTGGTTGAAGTATGATTTTTCTTAACAAAAAAATAATCAGTTGGAAAAACTGAAAAGAAAGAGAAAGCAAGAGAATTAAGCCTGCAATTAAACCAGGCTTCCCTATGTCGTCATTGTGATGAAAGTAAAAGGAATACAGGCTATTTGGAAGAAGAAATTGAGGTCAGCATGACTTCTTAGTAATTTCATCAAAAGGAAATTAAAGTTAACAGAAAGCGACCCCTATGGAAATGAACTACTCGCAATCTTGATTATTTGAAGGAACATCAAGATCTATTATCATTTAGAGAAAATTATTCGGGGACTCTTGGCCTCTGACATGTTGTAATTGCAAATGACATTAAACGATTTTGATAAAAGAACAAAAGTGTCGTTTTTCTGACAGAAAAAAACGTCCTAGTGTGCTTCACATTACTTTTCAGGCAATAAGAGGTAACTTTTGAGAGGAGCGAAAGCAGAAAATGAGTGTTCAACTTTACCGTATAATTAGTTTCCTAAAATGTTTCAAGCCAAAGAGATGTTTAGCAGTGTGCATGTTTTTAAAATGTATTGTTTGTATTTTGTTGTCAGAATATTTTAGGTAAAGAAACAAATAATACTAAACCCCCTCTTCCTCAATGCGCACTTCTACTGAGCCTGAGGCGAGCTCTACGGCAGACTTCTACCTGACAGTCAAAGCATTCTTTCACACTTTCGTGACGTAATGCCACTTTGACTGCAAGTGCACATGAAGTGTGCCATTTGGGACAGGGCCATAGATGTTGTGATTTAGGTTAAACATACATAAATACTTATCAAGCGTATATATCATGCGATCTGTAATAACAGACAAAGCAATAGTGACCACATAATAACAACACTTACTCACACTTGTGTGCTGCGACATTACTGTTGGATCCAATATAGTCGGCACAGCATCGTCTTTCAGTTTCAATCTTTCTGAAAATCCCGTGTCGAATTGTAGGGCTAAACAGGCAGTGATGTAGAAGCAGGCATTGATCTTCTTCTGCGGAGGCGGTGTTTAGCCACAATCTTATCGTTTGCGATATACTGGTAAAAATTCTCCCCACGATAAGAATTAGTCTTCCCGCGATAATAACGATAAAGTCTAGTTGTTGACATATTTCTGTGTGCGACTGTGTGGAGTGACGTGAAGGAAGGCGGACGTGAAATTGAGCAGCTCCTTCTACAATCTGGAACAGGTTTGGATAGGACTGTACAGTGAACAAAAATCGGTCTGAGCCTTGAGTAAATGTACTACAGTAGCACGTGTGCAAAATACAGTTTTACATGTGTATGAGTCGTTTACAAACCTGTTGCCCAACAAAGGTATTATTTATTGACGTGCTTTTTCTCCATATTAACTTCATAACATAGTCGAGTGTTTGAAATAACTTATTTTTGTGACCAGACGTGGTTTTATATCACAGAATGAGGCAGAAATCCTATGTCGATTAGCATTGCATTATTAATATACTTTATTCTTATAAAAATACCCAAGATGGCTTGAAAAACACAGATAAACCCATATATTGTCACAAGTGTGTGTTTATTGTCTTTACGTTTGATCAGCTTAAGCATTTCTATCTTCTTTTTACTCCATATGTCTTTTTCTCCATATTAGGGATTTCACGGAACTTCATCAGTTATTACTTCTGTGATGCATATGTGGAGCTTCTGCGCGAGGGCGCCCTCTAGCTTCCAGTATGAATGAAACCGACATTACATTACGTGTGTGCTCACAACACCCTATTTTTTTCTCTCTCAGTGGATGCATACGAATTATCGTAATTTATATCGTCATTGCAATAAGTACCAGAAAATATAGTTTTAAGTCCATATCGCCCATCCCTAATCCAGATAATAACCAACTGATGAACGTTTTTTGCCCTATATTTTCTTTTTGAACTGGTAAATACTTCATATTACAAAAGTACGTTGTTTGCGGCAATATTATTTTCATTATTACACGAGCAACACGTTCAGCCATATGCCATGATAACCACATTAAGACAACTGACTTGTTATCTGTGATCTGCTGTTGTAACGTACGTAATCGACAATCGCTCGGAGCAGCTTCAGGTCATTTGTTCTGGATCCGGTGCTGTTTTCCAGCTGCAGATGAAGAGCAGGAGCTAAAGGCTCGCCGGCCACCTTCAGCCCTGGAGTCCTGCAAAAAACGCCACTGAAATCATCACTAATGCCCACAAAAAACACAACCAGCCAACCGGTGTATGAGGTCAGGAATGACTTCTGAGATATCTGGCATTTAGATTATTATTGCTCATAATAACTTACATAACATTGATTTTGGTTTCAAAAATTGTTTAATGTTTTTCTTTTTCATGAAAAAAAGGAGGTAAAATGGACTTGCCCTTGTAGTGCTTTCTGGACGTGTTTGCAATTTTCCTGTAACACCCTGAAAATGCCTGCGAGAGAAAATGAAAGAAATACAGCAATTACTGTGATGTTTTGCCCAAAACATGCTCTACACAAGAAAGTGAATGCATGTAGTTTGCTGATCTGAATAATAATACATACAGTTTCATGGCATTTTGAGAAAACTATATGACCCGCTTGAGTACTGAGGTCTGTTACTCTGGTTTACATATATATTTGCATTTTTTAATAAACATTTTTCTGTTTGGCCAAAAAGTGCTGTAAGCATTTTGACATATCTAAAGAATAATCTTTTTTATCATTTTTTCAAATACTTTGTGAAATACTTTTTATTTTAGTAATGTTATGTCAAATAAATTTAATTTAATTGCAGCAATTTTTCGACTTGGTCTGAGCCTTGAGTAAATGTACTACAGTAGCACGTGTGCAAAATACAGTTTTACATGTGTATGAGTCGTTTACAAACCTGTTGCCCAACAAAGGTATTATTTATTGACGTGCTTTTTCTCCATATTAACTTCATAACATAGTCGAGTGTTTGAAATAACTTCTTTTTGTTATCAGACGTGGTTTCGTATCACAGAATAAGGCAGAAATCATACTATTTTATAGCATTATATACAGTGATAAAGGCTATGTCGATTAGCATTGCATTATAATTATACTTTATCCTTATAAAAATACACAAGATTGCTTGAAGAACACAGATACCATATATTTTGTGCAATCGCATGTTTATTGTCTTCAGGTTTCCTCAGTTAAAATTTCTCTGTCTGCGTTTTATTCAGCTACAGGGATCACTGGATACCTCTGTCCATATTAAGGATTTCCTGGAGCATTACTTCTATGCATATGTGGAGTTTCTGCGCAAGGGCGCCCTCCAGCTTCCAGTATTAATTAAACAGTCATTACATTACGTGTGTACTGCACACAACACCCTATTTTGGGTAAAAAAATAGGAAAGATAATACTTTTCTCTAAAGAAACAGGATTCCCTAAATTATCGCCATTGATATCGTTATCGCAATAAATATAAAAAAATTATCGTGATGCATTTTTAAGCCCATATCGCCCATCCCTAGCCACAATATTACAACACAGAGTCGTACATTCCACAAGCTGTCGTTTTGGCAGATTGGCTTCAATGTAAGCTGCTTTTAGGCTAACGAGAAAGTTTTGAGTTCTGAAACTTACTGGATGTTTCATATAGGCACAATGACCTCTTATATGTCAAAAGATTCAAAAGGTTCTCACCCCTTTAAACTTTTATTTTAATTTGTAAATGTTGTTGCCTTGTGCTGCCGCATTGGAAAGCTTTGTAATGTACATGTTTTGAAGAAAATATTTGTTTTAAAGTACGTTTTAACTCATTCATACCAACCACACATTCATACACTCTTAAAATAAAGATGCCAAAAGGGTCTTTTTGCAGTAATGCAAAAGAAAAAACATTTTGGGTTCCCCAAAGACCCCTTCAGTGAACCGTCCAAACAGTCCATTTTTTCTAAGTCTGAAGGACATTTTAATGATCTAAAGAACCTTTTTCCACTATAAAGAACCTTTTGCGTAATAAAAAGCTTCCATGGATGTTAAAGGTTCTTCATGGAACCAGAGATGCCAATAAAGAACCTTTATTTTCAAGAGTGTATTTCTATCAAATCATGATGCTTTCAGTTTCCATATTATGTCTCTGGTATAAAAACAAATCTGTGTGAGGTGGAGGAATAAAATGTGATATGAATTTAATCAGCCGTGGTCAAGACATATCAATGCCTAATATTATTTCTGTGAGGTCTCGCTCATAGGTATTAGGTATTAGGTATTTGAATTCACTCTTTGCTGTGAACGATAGGTGGTAGAGTGTGTGTGTGTGTGTGAGAGAGAGAACAGAATAGGGGTCTGGCTGACAAGGTTAAATTTAGCAGCTGATTAGACTATGAATTTTAATCTGCCTCTGACAAAGGCTCAACAGTACCCCTCCGCTCACCAAATCTCATTCTTCCTGATCCTGTCTCTTTCCCCCTCTCGTCCCCTCTCTCTACCACTCCATCTATCTCTCTCGCTCCCCTCCACTAACCAGGCTCTTCTTTCTCCTGGTCTCTCTCTATCTGTCTGTACATATGTGCCTGGGGTTATAATAATAAGAGGGGATAGAGCTGATTTGAATGTGACGCAGGTGGGGGCCTCGGCTCTCTCCATCTCTCTCTTCCTTGATGAGATTGTAATGGATGAGGATGATTGTGAATGCATATTCATCGAGCGTAGATGGTGGCTCAGAAGCGTGACCCAGAGGTTGCGATGAGTTTATTTTCCTCCTCGGTTAACAGGTGGGCTTCTCTGGAAACTCATGTTGAATCACTGCACACCTCCACAAGATTTAAGTTGTCACCTAAAAGATTTAAACTGTCACAAATCGTTTCACTGGCAGCGAGAAGGACATCCGTGGGTTTTGGGTATCCTCCTCTGCAGCATGTTACATCATGGAGGATAAATACTAATGAATTAAATCAGAGAATACCGTGAAAATCAAAGGTGAAGTGTTTCATTTGTGTGTTACTACTGTAGCGCTGACTGAAATTGTGGGCATGTGGGATCCACCTGCATGAAATGTACAGAATGTTATTATAATTTAATATAATAAAAATATGACCGTTTTATAATATAATATTATATTATTTGGTAATGTGAATAATTCAGTATTTGTATTATTCACAGCTATTTCTTATAACTTTAAAAGTTAATTTCGTATAACTTTTCAAGTACACTCGTATAATAAAATAAATATCAGTAATATAAAATAAAATTTTTAATGAAAATGTTACATTAAATTACATTAAAATGTGATCACAAATACAGTATTTTCTTTTATTTGTATCTTATGTATTTTTATTTTCAGTCAATATTTTCAAGTATGTAAAATATGCATGAATTATGTATTGAAGAATATTTTTATATATTAATATTGTATATATGTTTTTAATTTAATTGTATGCTTACATTTTCATTAATTTAATGTACCACACAGTTATAATATATTATTATTCAGGGTTATTAAAATACATATTAAAAATGTGTTATATTAAACAGGTTTTTATAACCCTGAATATAAATATAATATAATATAATATAATATAATATAATATAATATAATTATTGGATATATTCTATTCTATTCTATTCTGTTCTTCAGTAATATTAGTAATATATAGCTATTTCTCATAACTATACTACAAAGTTCAAGTATACTCATATAATTTGTAATAAAATAAACGTCAGTAATATAAAGTTGGATTTTATTTTAAAATGTTACGTTAATTTACATTAAAATTTACATTTCTTTAATTTGCAGACAATATTTTCAAGTGAGTAAATGTCATTTATTTATTTTTAATTGCACATTTGTAATGATGAAGTTGCAATTTAATCCATTTAAAATATGTAATTTTTTATATATATATACACACACACACACTTTATAATAAATATAAATTAATATAAACTTTAATTTTACTTTAAATAAAGTATAATTATCAAATAATCAAATACTTTAGTATGTTAACACTTCAAATTATGTGTACTAATTTAAAGCACGACAAAAGATTACTGTAAACAATGATTTAAAATTTACTTTAAAGTAAAATATTTATTTTGACAGTCATGAAAGTGTACTCTCTTTAAATACACTTAAGTGGCATTTTATTTAATTATTATTATTATTATTATTATTATTATTATTATCATCATCATCTGCAAGTACAGTTCTTAAAATATACTTTTAAGATTTGAGTTCAGTTGAGTGCACTTCTTTACAAGGGACAATCACTTGATTAATGCCACAAATGCATTTACATTTTTTTGGCTTAAATGAAATGTTAATAAATAAGTAAATAAATAAATAAATAAATAAAATTTCCATTAAGGTATAAATCTTCAACCAGTGTATTTCATGCATCTAGCAAACACAGCAAATATGGTATTTTTTAAATAGCATTTATTGATTGATTGATTGATTGATAATAATACAAGATTAAGGATAACAGATAATCTTCCCAATATGGCAACCAAGTGAACAGACTTGACTTGAGTGGACTTTCAATATGCTGCACAGTGGAAACAGTGGCACTTCATAAATATACACACACAAACATGTCAGTGCAAGTGACTAAGCATGTTCTGGCCTTTACTTGATTCCACTCTGAACCGCCTCTTTATTTTCATCTCCTGAAAATGGCAGGCAGTTTAATCGTGAGAGGCAGGAAGCGCAGGCTATGACCACTACCACTATAGGAGAGAGCTGCTGAGCAGAGAATAAATGAAAGGCAGAGCGAGACAGACAGGAAGTGAGAGCAAAATGAGTGTGACTAAAGGAGTGCTGCTGTTCAGTGGTAATTGGATTTGTAATACTCAGAGGAGAAATTGCTCAGCACTGGACATCAATGTTTATTCATGGAAAGAGGTTTCATATCCTGCCGAGACGCAGTTGACCACTCAGGTGTGAAGGATTGAGAAGTGATGAGAGTTAGTGTGTGTGTGTGTGTGTGTGCATTTATTGATTGATTGATTGATTGATTGATTGATAATAATACAAGATTAAGGATAACAGAAGACCAATAAAATATTTAAAATAAATCTTATTTTTAGTGATTATTTTTCTCCTTTTTTGCATGATCAGAGCTAAAGATACTTTTGCTTGTACTTGCATGCTTATTGCTTCACAGAAAGTTGATATCTTCCCAATATGGCAACCAAGTGAACAGACTTGACTTGAGTGGACTTTCAATATGCTGCACAGTGGAAACAGTGGCACTTCATAAATATACACACACAAACATGTCAGTGCAAGTGACTAAGCATGTTCTGGCCTTTACTTGATTCCACTCTGAACCGCCTCTTTATTTTCATCTCCTGAAAATGGCAGGCAGTTTAATCGTGAGAGGCAGGAAGCGCAGGCTATGACCACTACCACTATAGGAGAGAGCTGCTGAGCAGAGAATAAATGAAAGGCAGAGCGAGACAGACAGGAAGTGAGAGCAAAATGAGTGTGACTAAAGGAGTGCTGCTGTTCAGTGGTAATTGGATTTGTAATACTCAGAGGAGAAATTGCTCAGCACTGGACATCAATGTTTATTCATGGAAAGAGGTTTCATATCCTGCCGAGACGCAGTTGACCACTCAGGTGTGAAGGATTGAGAAGTGATGAGAGTTAGTGTGTGTGTGTGTGTGTGTGTGTGTGTGTGTGTGTCTGTCCTCTTGTTTCTGAAATCTCCTTTGAGCATTCATCCAGATTTGACTCCAGCCACGCGTATCGCCAGTTTGATGTAATGATAATTGATCCCATTAAGTTCTGGTGAATGTAACCATCCAAATGACAGTGATTTAATCCACATGTTGATCTGTAAGAAAAGATATTATCATGCTTTTTTATTTTTTTATTTTTGGATATGGATCATAGTAGTATAATTAATTTATTCAGCCACATGCACCATATAATAGACATTGACTAATATTACCTCTTTATGACCAATACTGATGTAGATTATCTTTATGTTTAGTGTTTAAGAACCAAAATGCAGAAGCAGAACCTATTTTGATGATTATTTCATTTTTGCTTTTTGATACAATATGTTAACTTATCATTAGATTATACTACTACTACTACTACTAATAAAATATGATATTCAGTATATTTTATTGTAGTAGTCCCAACAACAATAATAATATTCATAATAATTATCATCATATTTATTATTTGTCATTGTAGTAGTCCAATGATTATTTGCTTATAATATCAAATAGCAGAAAAAAAAAACAATAATTAAAAATAGGTTCTGCATATTTTTTTATTGAACTCTAAACATTAAGATCATCGGAATCAGTTTATAATCATCATCTTCATCACCATCATCATCATCATCATCATCATCAATATTTTATTGTAGTAGTATACAAGCAATAACAGCAACAAGGTCATCATGAATATTATGTTTTATTTTTGTACAGTGATTATTTACTTATTGTATCAACAAGCAGAAAAAAAAATTATTCTGCCAAATTGACTTTTGTAAAAAATAAAAAATAAATAATGTTTATTATGATGATGATGATGATGATTATTATTATTTTCATTTTTATCATTATTATGCAACAATTTTGTAACTCGTAATGTTTACAGATTTATTTTCCTCTTTGTTTTGGGCTCTGCTTAATTGTTAACTTACATATTTGTCACTCGAAAATAAATAATAATAATAATAATCATCATCATCATCATAATCAATATTATATTTTATCTATAATATCCCCATAACAGCAACAAGGTCATCATGAATATTATGTTTTATTTTTGTACAGTGATTATTTACTTATTGTATCAAAAAGCAGAAATAAAACAATAATTAAAATTTTGATTCTGCCAAACTGGCTTTTGTAATAAAATAAAAAATGAAATACTACTACTACTAATAATAATAATAAAATTGTTGTTATTATTATATAATCAATATAATAATAATAATTAATATGATATTTTATTGTAGTAGTCCAACAATATATTATTATTATTATTATTTTGTAACTCATAATGTTTGCATTTTTTCCCCCTCTTTGTTTTAGGCTCTGCTTAATTGTTAACATTTGTCACTTGACAATAAACAAAAGTTTTATCTAAACAATAATTTACCTGTGCTAATTGTGAGATTTTGCCATTTCTTTTGCATCTTCTTGTATAAACACTTATGTCCTCTGAGCAGCTGCACTGCTCAATAGATGTTCCTTTGACTTGGAAAGAAACCAGTCGAATCACTGCAGCAAAGAAATACTTAGATGCTCATATTATTTATAAGTAGCCTATAATTTAACAAATGGGACGATGCCATTATGTACTTCAATAAGCATAAAATCAAGTTACATAATTCTAATTGTGCGCATGTTTGTAAGGAAGCCAGCCAGTGCTCAGCTCAGCTCAGCTGGAAGAAACAACTGGGTTTGACATTTCCACCGTAAATATCAGCTGTTATTTTAGTGTGGCATCTGGGTGGCTGGCAGGTAGCAGCGTGAGAGCTCTGATCCCAGCTGGGCTGCTCACCACGGAGGAGAGGAACCGCCTGAGAACCTTCACCCCGAACCAGACTCACAAATACCTGATGTCAAGATGCTTCTCACGGCTCTATTCACTTTGTGTGCGTGGGTGTGAATATGGAACACATTTCAGATTCATCTGCACCTGGATTGCTCTGACATCTTCTCTCATTTTCTTATTGTTCATCCACCGTCTGACCTCAGCAGACAAATCAAGGAGCACGGCACAATAGCAGCTTGCTGCATTTACAATAGAAGACCAAACCACATGCACAAGGAGCAAAAATTGTGAAGTAATTTCACATGCTGACATTTCACCTCCGGCTATTTATTTCTGCAGCTCAGGAGACAGAGCAAGAACATCATCAGTTCTCTTTTGATGTTTTTTAACTTTCTCTCATCCAATCTCACCTCTCTCTCTCTCTCTCTCTCTGCAAATCCTGGTTCCACAGCTTGGCTTGTAAGCTTTCCCCTTTATACTCTTCAGAATTTCCCCTCTGTGCCATCAGTGGGTCCCTGCTTGAAAACGGAGGATTTTATTACGCTGTCCAAATCACTCATATAAGTTCATTCTACAGACTGCAAACACTGGCTTCAGTGTTTTACAAAATGCTCCATGGCAGATCAGTGGCGTGAGCATCTGCATTTGTCGACTGCTGGAAAAAGCCTGGTTCACTTCCACACATGATTGTACTTCTGGAGAACAATGAACCTTAAATCAACCCATAAATAACCTGAATTTTAATGTTAGTGAAAATTGGTTTATGCTGGGTGGTTGGTGCTTAGGGGTTTTCAAACAATGCACTGATATATTTTATATGTTAATATATTATGTTATACATTAATAATTAATACAGTAAGAACTTTACAATAAGGGTCCCTTGTACAGTAGGCTAGTTAACTACATTAATATGAACTAACAAAGAAAAACACTTCTAAAGAATTTATTAATCTTACTTAAATTGAATTAGAACATTTATTAGTATTTATTATTAAATAATGATTAAACTCATTCAATAATAAATTTTTATTAAAATCAAAACCTTTATACGTCATTTATTTAATGGACCTGTGCTAACATGATCTAACAATGAACAGTTGTATTTTTTATTAACTAAAATGAACAAAGATTAATAAATACTTCAACAAATGTATTGCTCATAATGTTAGATAAACACAAAATAATATATTTTGAAGAATGTGGGTAACCAAACAATTGCTGGTAGCCACTAACATATTTTCCCCCCATACTATCCCTAGTGAAAAATAAATAAACTCAAATGGATTTGAAATAGATTTATTTAATGCTAAGTATACTACAAATATATTTACATATTTATCTACTTAAAAATACCCTGCAATTGTACTTTTATTAAACTGTTATACTTAAAGTCTGCTAATTTGAACAACTAATTTTGTACTTAATGCACTTTAATTGTGCGGAAGTAGTGCTGAGGTCCAACTAAAGA
Organism: Sinocyclocheilus anshuiensis; assembly: GCF_001515605.1. Classification (NCBI taxonomy): domain Eukaryota; kingdom Metazoa; phylum Chordata; class Actinopteri; order Cypriniformes; family Cyprinidae; genus Sinocyclocheilus; species Sinocyclocheilus anshuiensis. The sequence goes on from NW_015539855.1 coordinate 301,380, forward strand.
TATGCTGAAGTATATCTGATTGTGCTAAAGTGGAACTATTGTAAGTATACACAGTGGTGTAGTGGAGGGTATGCGCAGGTATACGGCGTATACCCACTTCTTTATCAGTCCGCTTTGCGTATACCCACTTCTAAATCCCCTCTGATGCGCATCATTCATTAGTGTCCTGCATTAGGCAAAGTCATGACAGTCCACCACATCAAGACTAGTTTTACGCGTCACTGTTTATAACACGTCATGGGGCGTAAATTAAGAGTATACCCACTTCTCCAGGCACCACTATACCACTGAGTATACACTACTTCAGCTACACTTTAAATATCTTGCATTTAAAGACCGATATTATTAAAAGATCATACAATCCTCATCACTACATTAAAACACATTTTAGGCTTAATATTAAGAATGTGCATTGTGCACAAGTACTCCAAATAAAGTTTAATTTATAATTTTTATATCTGTAAGTCTCGAGTGATATGTCAGTAAATATGTTAATAGATCTGGACTATACTTAGTATGAAATAAATGTATTTAATTTTTTTAAATTTATTTTTTTACTAGTGATGTATTGAGTCAATGGCTTGGTTACCCACATTCTTCAAAATATCTTCTTTAGCATTCAGCAGTAGAAAGAAATTCATACAGGTTTGGAACAACATGAGTGTGAGTAAATTATGACACCATATTTATTTTTGGGTGAACTATGCCTTTAATGCATTAAGGTAATAACTAACCCAAAACTGAAAATTTATCCAAGATATAGATGAGTTTGTTTCTTCATTGGAACAGATTTGCGCCTTAATGATGAATTTGCTTCTTGCAAACATGTACCTTTTCACTTCACAAGACTTCAATTGATGGACAGGAGTTGTGCATGTGGATTAATTGTGGATTACTGTGATGTTTTTATCAGCTGTTTGGACTCTCATTCTGACGGCACCCATTCACTGCAGAGGATCCATTGGTGAGCAAGTGATGTAATGCTAATTTTTGGGTGAACTATTCCTTTAACTAACATTAACTAATGGGACCTTATTGTAAAGTGTAGCGTATGGACCAGTATAGCCATACCATGCTCAGCTTTTGGAGAACAATGCACACAGATTTAAATGAACGTGACAAGAACCAAACAAAAAGAACTTGAATTTCCATGCTGGTCCAAGCAGGATTATTGCTGGTTTGATGTCACAGTTGGTGCACCACCATATCCACACCACAAACAACCAGCATGGTCTTTCTAATGAAGCTGGTTGACCAAGAGAGGACTGGTTTAGCATCCAAAAACCAACATATGATAGTCTTAACAAGGTAGAAAGATGAGTATGAGTGACCTGAAGTGGCCAGGAATATATATGTATGCACTCACGCTCATATGAAGGCTGTTTCTGCATAACTTGATGCATTTGCCTGTACACGCGCGCCACAGGCTCGGTCTGCGTCAGGAGGCATGTTTAAGTAAACACATTTCAGTGCGCACCACAAAAGGCTTCCCACACTGAACCAATCAAAAAAGTCATCAAAGAAACATGCTATTTTTCGGCTCACCTCTGATTAATAGCAGCACTAATATAGCACAATGTATTATGATAAAGTCAAACAATGTGAGTGGGTCAGTGGGGAGGAGCACACAGCAGCGCGCTGCCGCTGGAGAAAGACATGATTCTGATGCCTGCTTGACAAGGTGGTTGCTATAGTAACACCACAGCTCAAAGTCCCAAAGGACAAGCACATCAGAAGAGCTCTCCAGCAGACGAGAGACAGAGAACGAGAGAGGAAGAGAGGGAGGGATGAAATGATAAATAAAAGAAGGTTGGAAATGGAGGTGGGCGGTGTGGGAGTGAGTAATGGGGCAGGTGTGCAGTGCTCACTTTATAATGGGTAGATGCCATACGTCCCGCTGCCGCCGATACTTGCTTCACGTCCCACTGTCGGCGTCGATTGACATATTATGAAGCAGAGCCGCGGACCGCAGAGGCGTGGGCTTGAAACTCCTTTTTAACACCGAGTCAAAGGGGCTCTATCAATCTGAAAGCCTGAGACTGTGAAATACTAGGCTAATTTAAGAACTAATGGAGGCTACACATATTTTAAACACTGCAAGAACTCTCTGAGAAGTGCGCCAGAAAGCTTTAGTCTTCAAAATAACACGACATGTTTGGTCCACCTACGGTTCCAACCTTCATTATTCACAGAGAGGCCTGGGAAAAAAAGCCTTTAAGATTGTTCAAGTGTGTTGGCTGCACTGTAGTTGTGTACTTCTGCGTGTGTGGGTGCATGAGCATGCGTAGGAACACTTATAAATCAGAGTCGACTCATACCGGCAGCTTCCGTGACGGGGAACTGTAATATCTCTGCACTCGAGCGAGCTTTGGTATCTTCGAGATCCTTTGAGAGTGACATGTTTATTTTCGGAAACCTGCGGCTCCAAACAAGATCACTGCCAGCAGCATTCAGTGGCATAAAATGAGTGAAAATCATCTCCGTCCTGTCAGGTCGCCGCTCTCGCCGTAGGTGGCTGAACTTGACAGTAGGTTCATTTCCCAGGAGCCACCTGACGATGTGCTTTTAGCTCTCCGTCCGGGGAGAGTCTCCACTGGAGAGCACAAACGCGACGTGACAGCTCTCTCTACCTGAACATACATGGTCCTCGGCTTCATTTAGAAAGGAGGTAGTGAACTTGAGACTCGGAAAGGGCAGGATTGTGCATTCTGGGAAAGGTTTGAACGAGCCAATCTTTGAATAGATTAAAATTAGATCATTTTAAAGGTATTGTTCACCCTTCATGTTCCAAACTTGTATGACTTTCTTTCTTCTGTGGAACATAAAAAAATCATATTTTGAAAAAGGTCTGTTTTTTTTCTTATACCAGTAGTGTCCACCCATTTTTTCAGCGGCCTTGGTTCCAGAAGGATTTTTTTTTTTTTTATACATTTTTCCAAAAGGGGTTTTCAAAAAGAGTTTTAAGCCATGAAACAACCAACCATTTACAAGGTTAATCAAAATATTACAAACTTCAATTCAAAGAAAAATGTTTGATCAAACAGAAAGACAAAATGTACAATACTGTGAACTTAAAGCCGCAGTCGGTATCTTTTTTTGATTAAAAATTATCCGAAATCAATATTTGAGCAAGTACATAACCAGCCAGTGTTCAAAACTATCGCCTTACTTTAGCCCGATTCACAACAGTTAGCTTATAATAGGCCAATTTCACACTTCCGGGTTTTCGGCTTCCGGATTGACCCTCGCTGGATAAATTTATTTCTGGTAACAGTGATGGCTGCGCCCAACAAGAACTAGTTCACAAATTCACGAATGAAATATCATGAAAGTGTTTGAATTGTCTTGGCGATTTATTGGTGAGACTACAAAGCTCTAATTAAGAGATAAATTTAAGAACTTATTCTAAATGTTGGCACTTAACTGATTAAATCATTCTCCGTGTCTGTTTCAGTGCGGATGTGCATTATCACATGTGAAAACTTAAGCGCTTTTCGCGATGTGCTCAGGAAATCATCGGCTATCAGCTCCCTTCTCACACACACCTGATCTGCTGATAATGTACATATTGAGAAGCCATTTCAATAGTTCGCACCATGGACGCGCGCATGTTTCTGGACATATCATAAATGGCAACCCTTCTGTCATCTCTCAATTATGTTTAATTTCATTCACTTACATATGCCCCTGATGCCATCATCTAAAATCTTTAAATATGCACAGTATTATAAAAAACATTAGTAGTAGTATATTGCTCTTGCACATTTCATAGCTGTTCCTGCTCTGCTTACTGTAGATTAATGCAAAGATGTTATTAAGTAGTTTTTTCGGGTACTTGTACTTTTTTGAGTATATTTTTAAAGCTGTACTTTTACTTGTACTTAAGTACAAATTAAGCTAAATAATTATAAAACGATCATGTTGCCATTTTCATTTGAAAATGTAACTTTCAATGTAATACATTTTCCAGTGCATGTGGTTTGCATACTTGAGCTAAGGAAAGAGGGTTGTACTAGAAATGCTAACAGTAACAGCAAAGAACTACAATCATTGCGAATAACAATGATGATGGATAAATATAAAACTAATGATTTAACGAGGTTGATTGTATATATAGCCTATAAAAACATTTTCAACAACCCATATCCATTAACAACCTCATAGCTCACGGTACATCTTAGAGGTTTATCAATTCCCCCTATACAGAAAAAATGAATGGGATTTTTTACTTCCGCAACTGTTGCACTCTATGGGCCGCAATGTTATCTTGGACCCAATTGACATTCATTATTGGAACTAAGAGTTTTGTATTCCACAGAAGAAAGATCTACAATTAAAATGAATTGAAACTCATTTTATTGAAATGAATGATGCCAACCCTGAAACAACACACAGAACTACCAAATTTTGCTATAAGTTTGATTGCATCATATACTAATTGCTGTTAATAGTGTTCATCGTCTGTTTGATTATGTCTTTAATTGATTACGTCTTTAATTGATTTTTCCGTACATTTCTGCCATATGTACATTAACAGACAGTCACCACTGATAAAAAGGAAAGTTTATATAGACAAACACTTAATATGAACTTGACATTGTTGTTTGGAAGTTAAAAAAAGTTTTTAAGGCCTTACTTAACCTCAGATTGCTTACTGCAGTCGCTGTTCAGCAAACATGCTGAAGATTATAAAAGATTTGAAAGAGATCCGACAGTTAATCTGAAAAGTTTTAGGAGGGTTGAGATGAAAGACAAGGGGGCTGAACCCAGCTAAAATGCCCGTGGCTGGAAAACATCAACTGCTCAGAGCTGCTGATGCTGCTGGGCTAGAATAACTATTGCTCGTGTCAACACAGTATTCAACTAGAAGTGCCTTTGGCTAGTACTTGACATCTACCCACAAGAAATCAGTGATGTGTCGAGGCTGGATCCTACATACATTCACTTGATGAATCAACAGAGCACGGATGTAGAAGTAACTGCCTTTAATGCTAAGTGATACTGTGCTGCATTCGTTCCCATTCCCAGACAGATTATTCATATTTTAAGGCTAATACTCAAACATCAAAAGAGCAGTAGATTTTTAACAGAATACAGTGATATTCAACAGACTCTGAAGCACCAAAGCATTTTGCCTTGGGAAGGTGACAGATACATGTGATGGGTAAAATAACGACCGTCTGAACATATATACAAACAGTAATTTCATTAAACTTATGACGTACATACAGTGTAACTACAAATAAATGTCTAAGGCAAAGAAAGCTACATTTACAGCAGCTCTGACGAACACTAGTAAATAAGCAGCAGCAATGTGAATAACAGAGAATTAATGTGAAGAATTAATGTAAAGAATATGTGCAAATCTGGAAAGCGTGTTAAAAAGAAACCCCTATTAGTAGTGTGTGAGCATGAAAACAAACTGAGATCTACTGTACATAGCATAGAGTTTGAAATCTACACTGGCGAAGAGCCATTATGCACTGTAGTTCATTTCCATCAGTGTTTCTCAACCCTGGTCCTGGGCGCCCCCCAGCACTGCACATTTTGTATGTCTCCCTTATCTGACACCCATTTCAGGTCCTGGAGTTTCTTTTAATGAGCTAATGAGTTGAATCAGGTGTGTTTGATTAGGGAGACACACAAAATGTGCAGTGCTGGGGGGCACCCAGGACCAGGGTTGAGAAACACTGATTTACATGTTATCTGAAATCCATTTTCACTTAATGTGTGCTGATATAATACATCAAATTAACATCCTGAAGCTATGTTCTTTTGATAGAAGGAATGAAAGACTTTGGTCCAAAGCAAATAAATACATAAATGAATGCCAATTTATAATTTAGCAGGCATAGGTGACTTCTAATGGGTATCATGGTGTTATTGGAGATCATTTACAACTCAATCACAGCGGCTGACTACCACTAGAGTTTGGCACGTGAGCTAGTTCAGTTAAGACAGTCTCTCAGGCCTCGGCTCCACCTAGGGGAGTGGAGGTCAGCAGGTGGGCGGCTCTAGTGTGGATGATAGGCAAACCTAATTGGTGGAGTCTCCCGTTCACTCCTGTCCGTAATGAAGACATTCACAGTGATTGGCTGGATTGGTCAATCATTGCCCATTAGTTTTCCGTCCCTGTTGCGGCCTCTTGGCTGTCTTCTGTGAGCTTGTCAACTGAAATACAAACACAAAATAATCAAACGTCCCATAAATTAGATTTCCTTAAATGTATTGCATCTGATGCTACAAGACTGAAATCAACTAAGGGGTAAAAGAACCACTCTATTATCAATCAAAATCAATTAAAAAAAGCAATTCAAAATGGTTTAAACTGCATTTGAAATGAAATAATAAAATGTACAACATTTTTAATGGACGCTACCATTCAAAAGTTTCGGGTCAATAAGATTTTTTTAAATATATTTTTTTTCTTTTAAAGAAATTAATACATTTAGTCAGCACGGATACATTACATTGATCAAAATGACAGTAAAGACAGTAAAAAATCCTGAAAAATTTATTACGGTTTCCAAAATAAATAATAAGCAGCACAACTGTCTTCAACATTGACAAGAAGTGTTTCTTGAGCATCAAATCAGCATATTAGATTGATTTCTGAAGGATCATGTGACGCTCAAGACTGGAGTAATGATGCTGAAAATTCAGCTTTGCCATCACAATAATAAATTACATTTTAAGATATATTATAACAGAAAATAGTTATTTTATATTGTAATAATATTTCAAATTTTTATTGTATTTTTGATCAAAGAAATGCAGACTTGAGCATAAGAGACTTCTTTTAAAAATCATGTAAAAAAAAAAAGTACTTTACACTTAAAAAAATAACTTGCATCTGTTACCATAAAGAGCTATTTCTACCTGATTTATCCCCCTCAAAAATAGTTTTGTTTTTAAGTATTTAGGTGGATTCAGTGATGTTAAATAATATTTTTGACTTGAATAAAACCAGTTAATTTAGATGTTAACATTTTTAGGTTACCATTTTTTCAGTGTTGTGCATCAATTAATTTAAACGTTTTAAGTATTGCATATAGTATGACAAAGTTTTGTGTCATTTAAAATGAAATAAATCTAATTTAAATCTATAAGATCAGCATTGCAAAAATAAAGTCATGATGTTTCAAGACAGTAAGCCAGTGTTTTGAGAATAAAGACATAAACTCATTTATAAAAAAAAATAAATTAATTATGAGATTAAAGAGAATAGCAGTAAACCTAAATGGGACATTCTTATAATGGTTAACATGAACTTACTTGCAGCCTGGGCCTGTTTGTCTCTGGGGTCGTCTGTAGGGCTCAGATCATCAGGAGGCCAGCGCAGTTCCCCGCTCTCCACCTCCCCGCTCTCAGTGGGTTCAACCACGATGGATGGCAAGCGTTTGGAAAGCTTTGGGAACCGTTCATGGGAGTCTGGGAAGATCTGTAACACAGGGGTCATGAGAGGCCACAGTACATGACAGTTCAGTGAGCTAAAATGTATCTTAAAGTCTGAAAGTTCTCAAAATGCCCTGACAGCTTTCAAGAAACAGCATGATTTGACCTTTACTTCCTCCATTAAAGATCTAAGGACCTCATGAAACCATCAAATTGGAAGCAGTAATTTTAATTTTAGCATTTTACCTCACAGAATGTTGTTTGATTTGTGCTTAACACAAAAAAAGGAAAGAAAAATTAAACATTCCATGATACATTCACGATATGTTTTATCTATGCTTAGAATTATTTACTGGAAAACAAAACAAAAATGCCAATTAAAAAGAATTTTTGAAGGCATGCTGTTGTCAGGTCAATCTGTTTTAACCTTGGAAGCATTTAGCACTAAAGTCTACTTGAAAATTTTAGTGCATTCTATTATAAGCAATCAGAGAGAAGAATTATTATTATTATTATTATTTATTGTTTACAAAAGCTCCACTCCAGCAGTTCCATCAAAAACTCCTTGATGGGTTTTTATTAATGATGTGTTTGGCATTCACCTCATGTCTTGTGTGAGTCCTATATTGCCTTGTTTAGAGTTCATGAGAGCAGGATGTGACTCACGTTGTGTATGATTATTTCTCCACAATTGCACTGAAGTGTGAACAAAAGCGTCTTGAGCGTGTCCGTGTGTTTGCAACATGTGGGCTATCAAGCGAGACATGAATTTTCTAGAAGCCACCAACAGTAGAAAAGGGTGTGCATTGCATGTTGGTTTACAAAGCACAGAAAGAGCCTACATGATAGAGTGAATGACACATTCAGACAGGGTTCATTCAGCTAGCATATAATGGCACTGCTCATCCTGTGGTAAAGAAAGGGTAATGATGATCGTTCCCTGAAAAGATTGTGACCTTTCGAGTCTCTCTTGAGTGTCTGAGAGGAATCTGAATTTGAATTCCAGCAGGCTGTATGAACGAGCAGAAATCTGATTGGCTTTTCGTAGCGATGTGAGCAAAATGAAACGGACTCCAATCAGGCTGAAATGATGGAGGAAAAGCTCCAAATAGATCCACGGAGACCCATCGCAGTCATCCATCAGGTAACCAGAAAAACACTCAGCATGTATGTGTGTGACTGTCACTTAAAATGTAACCTATTCCTACCCTGCTCTCTGGAATAGTCGATTTTGATTGGTCAGTCCTGCAAATATGTGCAAATAGTGCTCAAATATTTTTGCAAAATGCCTCTTAATGGACAGTCCACATGAAGGATGATAAAATAGCCTCCATACTACAACTATAATGGACACAAAGGAATGATACTGTTAGGGGGTCGTTCACATTCCATTGCACTGCTTTTTGATTAATTTTCTACATAAAATGCTGGAGTGGCTCCTGAGTGGGACATCAACACAGGTGAAAAACAGTACATGAAAAGTCAGAGCAAACAAAAATATGTTCTAATAATGTTTTGCTGAAGTTCCCATTAATTTGAAAATGTTATTTCTAAATGTTCAAAACATCAGTTTTTAAATGTTTTAAAAACTTTTTTTGTTACGTGAACGTTAAGGGAGCATTCTTTATCATTTTGCAAATATCGTGGGAATGTTAGTTTTGAATATTCTCTGAACGTTTTAAAACAAGTAGTAACATTTTAGAAAATGTTAGATGAACATCCAACCAATAAAATGTTTCAAAAAGATGTGCCATGAGTAATGTATAAATACAGTTTTTGTGCTACATTTTTGAGAACATTTTTAAAGGCCAGATAACTCTGAACTAATGTTCTATTAACATTATTGTTAGATGTTTTACTAAAAAAAGATGACGCTTTATGAGGCCAAGGGAGAGGATTTGTGAATGGCAGTGAAGTGATGCAACTGACACTGGTATGTCACATGACAATGACAATGTCACGAATGTAGCGCATATTCAGCGTTAGGGGTAATGCATTAAAAGTAACGCGACTTAGGTAATCGGATTACTTTTTTCATGTAAGTAGTTAAGTAATGCATTGCTTTTAAATTTACAAGAAAATATCTGAGTTACTTTTTCAAATAAGTATTGCAAGTTACTTTGTATTCCCATTTATTCACTGACAGCTCTTCTGTCCCTGTGTTGAGAGATATCAGGAGTGAGGTGCAGAGGCACTTCCTTCAGGCTGAGGCTTATTAATGTCACTTTTGGTGTGAAAAGTCCTTTATAGTTGCCAGAAATATAACTTTTGGGTTTTTTGTTATTAAAAATAAATAAGCAAGCCCAGCCCAGGTGACAAAAGTAACATACAAATAATGTAATGCATTACTTTCCATAAAAAGTAACTAAGTAACGCAATTAGTTACTTTTTATGTAGTAACGCAATAGTGTAATACATTACTTTTAAAAGTAACTTTACCCAACACTATCTGTATTACATTCATACTACACACATTCATACTACATAGAACATACTTTTTAGTGGTTGCAAAGTAATTACTTATTTAAAAAAAAATACTCAGATAGTATGTGATTTCAGATGTAGCCTGTTCTTCTAATTCAGTTAAGAGCTCACACCATGACGTATCATTCCTCTGTTGGTCACACATCTTCACGTGATCACATGAACTTGCACTTTGGAACTTTTGCATGGGCTTCCGTTTCTGGTCTCCCATTCACTTAATACAGTTAATGTTATAGTTATCATTCTTGGTATGAACAGGCCTTAATTGTATATATTACCATTGTCTGCTGCCGTATTGGTGCTATTTTCAGATCTCTCATATTACTTAAAATTAGAATTAGTTTGAATTTCTCACTGGCGCCATCTTGCAAAATTACACTTCAGTATAAAAGTTTATGGCAAGCATAAACCTGGTAGAAGACTAGCATCCCCTAGAGAAAATGAAAACATTTACCAAGCAATGCCAACAACAGTGAATCAGAAATTTATAGAGCTGGATAAGTGAGATGTTAAAATAGAATTAGGCATGTTACTTTGTAGTTTTAAATATGTTAGCTAACAAGTCCACAAAAAAAAGTCCACAGATTAAATGGCTACAATTAATTTAAAATTTACATTGTAGATTGTTTGTTCTGCTGTTGTTTCTATAATATTTGAAATAAACTATTAAATTAGATTACATACATGTAAAATAATAAAAATGCATATACAAATAACTCAAACAATATTTCATGTCCATGCATTGCCTTTGTCTTTCTATTTTTTTTATTTTTTTATTTTTTTGGCAAATAGCAATTTCATGTATTCAGATGATCACTATCTGTATTAAATCACTTTATTTTTTGTCAAAATGACCAGCGACTGTATATATGATCTTTTACTTGTTTTTGTGTTTCATTAGCCTTGTTCCTCTTGAATAAATCACTGATATGAATTTCAAGAGAGCATCCAGCCAGCTGACCGAGAGAAGCACAACCCACCTGAAAAGAGATGTTCTGCTCCTCAGACGCGCCGCTCACACTGTAGTCTCCCACCGCAGAGTCACAGCTGTTCATCACCTCCGTCATGCTGCCCAGTGACACACTTAAACCTACAACAAGTCAGGAGGCAGTGCATTTACACTCTGATAGTCACAGCGTCGCTCGGTACACTCATTTGCCTATGAATGTGGGAGAGTCTGATTCAGATGAGCCTCCTGCAATAACCACAGCTGGGTTATTTTCTCATCTATGAAAAGATCCTGCCAAAACCATCCAGCCAATCCATGCGCACCTACCATGATTTTATGCAGAGCAAGTCTATACATAGTTTGTTATTCAAATCAGCTCTTCCACCATTTTCGAAGGAAATTACTTTCACACTCATCAGCTAAAATCAAGAGCGAGGATACATTCAGTGGGTCGCAAAAATATCAAGGCTGTTCTCCAATTCCTTCTAAATGCAAAACTCATCTAGGAGATGAAAACTAAATGGTGCTGAGCATCCAGTTTTATGAAGTATATAAAATTATTAAAATTTGTTCCCATATTAAAAACTCAGATAAACAGCATTCCTTAAGTTTAAAGAACCAATAAATATTTAATTCTTAAGGTAAACCGAACAAATTTCACTTTTCAAATCTTACACTGTAACAACATAATATCTTATACATAATATCAATCTTAAATAAACTTTTGTTTGGTGTAACCTAAAGTAGTCAAGTTGGTTCAGACATATTAAATAATATCTCTGACTTCAGTAAAATCAGTTAATGAAGATGTAAGCACATAAAGTAAATTTTGAAGTTATCTGACATTACAGTATAACAAACTATACAAGTTCATATCCATAAATCTGTTTGGTAGAGCAGCATTCCAGACAGTGTTATTTACTATTTATATACTACTACAGTATTTATTAATTTTATGAATTACCTTTTATTTTTGTATTTTCATATTTTATGCTTTAATTCAAAATTTAGTTAAAATTTTGATAATTTTGTTGTGTCCTTATGCCATTTTTATTCGTTTTTGTTTATTTAAAGGGGTCATATGATGCGATTTCAATTTTTCCTTTCTCTTTGGAGTGTTACAAGCTCTTGTTATTTATAAAATGTTATTTTTTTTTTATATTTATTATTTTTGCTTTAATTTATTTATTTTTATTTCAGTTTTAGTAAGTTTATGGAGATAAAATGATGCCTAAAAGGTCTGCATGCGCAGGGTAGGATTTGTGAAAGTGTACATAAGATAGCAAGCATAAATTAATTTTGCATTTGCAAGAAAATATTTGTAAAAGTGTAAATCACGTTTCAAGTGTAAGAAAAAAAGATTTGCAGTATGAAGGTAAAATAAGGCCTAAAAGATTTGCAAACGCAGGGTAAGAGTTGTGGAAGTGTACATAAGTAAACGCAAATTAAATTTGCATGCGCAAGAGAAGCTTTGTAAAGGTGTAAATCGCGTTTCAAGCGTAAGAAAACATTATTTGCATCATTTGACTGATACTCGTAAGTGTAATTCATGTATTGTGACTTACAATACATGCTAAGGCAAAATAAATATGATCTGCATTCTTCTGACTTCCATTTTTCCGCGCTTACACTTTTGGCACGTTGTTTTCGCTAAAACACGGTCAAAAGTACTGCAAGCCTGTGAACAGTGATTTGCAAGAGAAAACAACAGTTTAAAGAACTGCAAAACAGATTGACTGCATAGAACCAATCTGTATGTGTAAAAAATCAAACTGTTGCAAATGTCTAAATGACTTGTTGTGCATGTGGGGCAAAAAGTTCCCGAAATAAACCGATATATACAGCTCTGTCTTTCTTTTCTCTGTGCTTACAATTTTGGCACTGAGTTTTGCAAACGTGAGGGGGAGGGCGGGTCCACCACCTTCTTGTAGCCAATCAAATGAGGCTCTCGCTGACTCTCTATTTACTCTTATCCAATTGGTTCAATAAACACACCACACGCCAAAACATTAATCTTCATTTAGTTCAGGATCGTTCTCGATGCCAGAATGGTACTTTTAATGTACACATACATTAAAAATAAATAAATATATAACAACTTAATTAAAACATGATACTTTATAAGTTGTGTAAAATTAGGCTAGACTCCCATGTGTTCATACTGAATTGTGAGTTGGTGTTAACATTATTTGGTTTGGCTTTACATTGAAATGTCATAATATACTAATAATGATCTTTAAAAAAGCATCATATGACCCCTTTAACATTATTGGATTGGTTTGGCTTTACATTGAAATCTCATATATAATATAATCTGCATACACCATTGAGCTGATGTTAAACATTACAGTCAAAATGATGTTATGTGACAATGCTCAGCGCTATAGTATCAGAGTGCTATACTTTGTAAATACTTCTTACTATACCAATAAAGCTACATAAATCTGAATTTGTCAGTTTTTCAGACCTGATTGATTCTGATTACTTTCATGTGACTGATCAAGCTATTATATGAAGCAAGTATGAGCAACAAAATGCTTTCTTTGTGTCCAGATTTGACTAACGCAAAAACTTACACTTCAAATCAACATAAAAAATAAAAAAAATAATAAAATAAATAAACTTTGATAAAAATATGTCTTTAATGATGTCTAAATATATATCCAAATTCAAGTAACTAATTATGTGGGAATCCAACGTTCCCAGCCACTAGGGAACACACAGCCATGTTTATATATAGACCTAAACAGCCATCTAGTGGTTACACAATGGTGTTACAGATGATAAATGGTGAATAAGTTCCCAATAAGTAAGAGATAATAAATATTTTAGTAATATTTAGTAAAATCCCCTTAAATTACAACATGTTAAAGTAAAAAAAAAAATATTACTGTTGTTTCAATTATTATTGAACCAAATTTTAGTTTTAAAAAAATGGAATCGTCCCTGATCAATAGGGTTACACAATGGTGTTACAGATGATAAATGGTGAATAAGTTCCCAATAAGTAAGAGATAATAAATATTTTAGTAATATTTAGTAAAATCCCCTTAAATTACATGTTAAAGTAAAAAAAAAAAAATATTACTGTTGGTTCAATTATTATTGAACCAAATTTTAGTTTTAAAAAAATGGAATCGTCCCTGATCAATAGACAGGTGAAATTATACATGTATTAAACTAGTGCAGATACTAGGCTATCTTTAAGTATCATCAAACTTACAATATTACAATAAACTAATATATCATATATAGCCTGGAAATTCAGTATGAGCACATAGCCTAATGGTACACAACTTATAAAGTATCATGTTTTAATTAAGTTGTTATTTATTTATTTGTTTATTTTTAATGTATGTGTATGTTAAAAGTACCATTCTGGCAGCAAGAACAATCCTGAACTAAATGAAGATTAATGTTTTGGCATGTGATGTGTTTATTGAACCAATCGGATAAGAGTAAATAGAGAGTCAGCAAGAGCATCATTTGATTGGCTACAAGAAGGTGGTGGACCCGCCCTCCCCCTCACGCTCGCAAAACTCAGTGAGTGAGAGAATCGTGCCAAAATTGTAAGCGCAGAGAAAAGAAAGACGGAGCTGTACATATCGGTTTATTTTGGGAACTTTTTGCCCCACATGCACAACAAGTCATTTAGATATTTGCAACAGTTTGTTTTTTTAAACATACAGATTGGTTCTATGCAGTCAATCCAGTCAACTGTTGTTTTCGCTTGCAAATCACTGTTCACAGGCTTGCAGTACTTTTGACCGTATTTTAGCGAAAACAACGTGCCAAAAGTGTAAGCGCGGGAAAAAAATGAAAGTCAGAAGAATGCAGATCATATTTATTTTGCCTTAGCATGAAGCTGCAGTTTCACAATACATGAATTACACTTATGAGTAACAGTAAAATGCTGCAAATAATTTTTTCTTATGCTTGAACCGCGATTTACACCTTTACAAAGCTTCTCTTGCGCATGCAAATTTAATTTACACTTACAGTCTTATGTACACTTGCACAACTCTTACCCTGCGTATGCAAATCTTTTAGGCATTATTTTACCTTCATATAAGTTACTTTAAACTATTTATTTAAGCTTTATTTAATAGTTTTAGTTTAGTTTAGTTTTTTTTTAACAATGACGCTTTATGGACAGACTGTAGTGGGGATTTTTCATTGACTCTTTTTGCAGGTTACATCAATATGCCAGTAGATGGCGACAAGTCACTGTATTTATGAGTAAGCCATTTATCATTCACTCAAATGATTTCTTCAGAAACACTGATTCATTCAGGAATGAAACAACTAGCTGTCTTTATGAATGAGTCAGTGAATTATTCACTCAAACAATTTGTTCATAAACACTTTTATTCAGGAGCAAAAAATCACTGTGTCTTGTTCAAAGAAGCTTTGTTTGTAAAAAAAAAAGAACTGGCGAAGCAAAAATGGCTAAAGTTAACTGTCAATATTGTGTCTAAGGGGATGTTTACACGGCAACAGCATTTTAGGGGCCTAAAAATGCAAACTTTTGAAAATGGGTTTGAAAGTGCCAGTGATTGAAAACGATACCGTTATCATCTCTTTAAACTACAAAAATGCAAATTTGTGAAAATGATGATGTCATGCACAAGCATATTCGTGTTCAGTCTATTGGTTTGTGAACAGGTGCATAGTATTTTTTCACCAACTGCCTGGTATGCATAATACAACACTTTAAGTAGTTTTCGCAGATCCGTGTGAACGGGGATCGTTTTGACAACATTGTTGACTATACACTAAACTTTTCAAAAACTCAACTGAAAAATGCTTTTAGTACATTGTTGTCACGTAAGATACTGAGTATTAACTTTATTGAGCAGTATTACGCCAACGCTCTCACTCGTGTGATAATGCTTAAATAATAAACAGGACAGACTGGATACATTTACATGAAGCTCACATGAGTACGGTTGGCTTGCATAATCTATCTGCCGCATGATCTGTTTAATGCGACGTGGAGCAGCTGGTGGTCCTGAAGGCTGATTCCTCAGCCCTCCGCATGCCACATATGCACACCGTCCTGTGTGAATGACGAAGGCTTGGTGACTAACACGGCCCTTTACCGTGAAAACGTGTATTAGCACACATGGTATTTGTTTGATAAAGAATCGGATTTTGGTATTTAGTTGTAGCATTATTATTAAATACTGCAAAAAGACATGCATGCATGCATGCATACAATGCTGCTCGTTCACTACATTGCACATTCACACAACAAACCTGCTTTTTTTTTTAATCTGATGACACGCATACTATCACCTGATCATTTGCATGGATAAAACCAGTATCCAGGCTTAGCTGATCTGAGATAAGGCTGTGAAGAGACCACAATGATGCTTCTTATACTTTGATGTAATGAGAAACAGCAAAGCTCTAAAGCCAGACAGGTGACATGAAATGAGAGAGTCCTTCACTACAGATCAGCCAATTTAAAGATATTTTTGTTTTATCTGTGAAAACAAAGGTCTTGGTAGAGAGGATATTATACTGTCATTATCATTGTAGTTTACCCTTGATTCCATTTGGGAACTGGGTGGCTCAACTGAATCAAAGGACGAGGGTTACAGTGGAAAAACGGGGTGAGCAGATGAAAGAAAGTAGAAATAAGCAGTACTATAAAAGAAAAGGATTAAAGGATGGTGAATATGAAACGATGAAGAAATAAACCGTTTGGACCAAAGAATGACACCTACGCCTGATAAAATAGACCCACAAGCTACAATCTTACACAGTGCTATCAAAGATCACAGCAGTTCAAAGACAGACCATGAAAAATCATCCCCAAATAAATAAATAAATGAACTTTTTTTTACTAAAAGTGCCATTCTGATTAATTAGCAGCACACAGATGCTGGATGGCAGACAGATAAATTAACTGAGCTGTTTATGTTTTCTGCCTTTAATGTTGGTTGAAAATGGACTGATTATTCATGCTCGCTATTATGTTGATGGTGACCAGCACAAACGCAGCTCACTCCCCAGACCCTTGTTAGCATACAGGCTTTTTCATTGGTGAAAGTGAGCTGCAAAGACAAAAGGGGCTTGAGTGAGGGATCAAAGGGCTGTGCGTGTGCTTGGTGCCATTTATAGTGAGACAAAGCGCTGTGGAAGACTGGCTTTGTAGGCGGCCACACAAAGACTTCATATGCTCATCAAAATATTTTCAGACGGGCAACCCTGAAAAACAGTGCAGGTGTTATTGTTGGCCATTGCACTTTTGAGTATCTGTTGTTTTAAAGAAACCCATGCTCAGTAAACTCCTGGTGGAGAGCATGGTGGTTAGTTACAAACGCTATTTTCTACTTTTCTACAATTTAAATGTGTCTCGCTGTGCATGGCTCTGTGTTTCAGTGAAAAATAGAGATGGTATCTGAATAATTTAATATGACTGGGTGCAACGACAGACCTCACCCCCTTCCTGGTGACATGGAAAATCTTACTCAAATCTAGGCAAATGACCCATACTGGAGCTACAGTCAGCATGGAGCACTAGCAAAACTCTCGTAACTAAATGTTACCATCACAAACCACGAGCAAAACACACTTCAAAACATGCTATCTTTATAATAATTGACTGTTGGGAACAATACAACAGCAAAAGCCAGAGCTTGATTGCAAAACAAGTCATTTTATGGAAGAAAAACACACCATCACATGCAAAATTGCAAAAATAGATCAATGAATAAAGCGCTGAAAAGCCATTGCTAGAAAACTGCCAATACAAATGATCAAACGTTAAAAAGACATTATAAATCTGCTTATCTGCCCATTAGAATTGCACAATGTAGCTATAAAATTAGTTTTACAAGGCTTCAAGTTTACTTTTTCACCTACAAATGTAACTTCTGACAAAATGTACTGACCCTCAAGTTATTATTTCTTCTGTGGAACACCAAAGGAGACCCTCAGTCACCATTCACTTTCATTGCACCTTTTTCCATACAATGAAAGTGAACGGTGAGACTAAGATTTATATTCTTTTTGTGTTTTAAGAGCAATGTAATCTGGGTTACATAAATAGCCTACTGCTAATTTACTATCTTAACTAGTTTCCTGAAAGATTGTTGTTGTGCACAAATTAGGCTATAGCAAGGCCAGAGTGTATTTTATATTAAAAATATTAATAACACCGTTAAAATGTATTTTATTGTTTTTATTTCTATTACCTTTTCTATGAATCAAATTCCTCCGCCAGAATATAGTCCCTCGCGTAACAAAAGTTTGCAACAAAAATATAACGATCCACTATCGGTGCTGCGCAGTGATATCCTGCACAGGTATTGACCAATCCAATAGTATACAGACCGGAAATATTCGTTGTTGTTATATCACTTTTTCCAACAAATAATTAGATCAGATTAGCCTACCTAAAAAGTGTCCGGTAAAAAAATGATGTTACTAATTTCAGGGATACTTCTGTAACTTGTAGCCTACTCAGTGCCAGGTTACATTTCAGAAATAATTTACGGGAGGAAGAATGAGTTTAGAAAGGCATGAGGGTGACTAAATGGCAGAACTATTCCTTTAATATCAAAATGATGGTAATACTATAATAAGAATTTAAATCTGAATGCATAATAATGGTAATGGTAACCGAAATAGGAATAGTAGCCTAGGCTATCCTACACTTGACTGTTATTTTAATTAGAGCACATCATTTTTCACAGCATAGCGGTGACATGAGTTACGGGCATCAAAAAGCTGAGTAATCCTGAATTTCCGTTTCGTTCTCTAAAATCTTGCCTTAGTGCCAGAAACTTGCAGGCTAATTTATATGTGATAAACCTATTCGAACTTACTTAATCAGTCGCACAATGCAATGCATCTTTCTCAAAAGCATGAAAATATCTGACACATCCTGCACTAAATGCTGATGAATCCTTTCAGTGTGCCTCAGGCAGTTTGGGTTCAAGCTCAAGCGCGCATTGTGCACGGCATTTGTACGGCTGGTGTGTAAAGTGCCCATACCTGTAGCCTTCCGAAGTGCTGGCTCTCCGCGTAAAGCCCGTGACTGCTGCTCTTTCCAGTGGATGTGCGTGCTAGACTCAAGCCAGATTCTCCCAGACTGAAGCGCTGCTACTGTTACCTCAGATAGCGACTGTAATTTCATGCGCACTCACCCGAGTCACAAGAGCACGACTGTGTGTGAGTGCGTGAGAGAGAGAGAGAGAGAGAGAGAGAGAGAGAGAGAGAGAGAGAGAGAGAGAGACCTCTGGCTCTTCACGATAGTTTTAAGATGCAGATAGTTTAGTGTAGCTTACTATTGTACATTTGCCATAATTCAGATAGTAGATATGAAGATACCCCAGTTAAAATATGAATAGATGCAGAGTTCATGTGAGATTGTGAAATGTTGAATGTCCTCTGCAACAAGTCATGTCCATCAGTCTCTTTGAAAGTAAATGGTCACCTTTTCACATATAATCTCTCAAATTCAAGAATGATTTATTATCAACCATGCATTTTTAATTAAAAAATTAAATGGAAATCGTTAATATAGTATGTTGATCATGTTACCAGGGGTATAAACTACTTAGTGCACTATTAAAATATAGCCTACTATAAATGTGCTAACATTAAATTAAATGTTTCTATTAACAAAATTATTAACAAAAATTTTAAGGGCCATAGATCAAGTAAAAGATTATTTTTATAGAATATACTTTAGTTTTTCAATATTATAAATTGAAAATTTTTACTTTTATTTATAATGAAATTCTAAAGGTATTTCTCCTTACAATTTTATATTAGTCACAACACCAACCCAAAAGCAATGCTTCACTGAAAGTGGACAAACAGGACTTAGTTTATAAACAAATTTATTCAGAAATCTAACATCTATCAAATTTACTGTTGATTAATTTAATGTTTAACAGTTTTAGGGGGTTATAATCACAACTTTGTGATTAAATAGGTTGCTTTACAAATTTGCCTTAATGAACAAAAATCTCTTCCGTCTCTTGAATACAGTTAAAATTATGTTAATGAAATCTGGAATTCTGCAAAAAAAAAAAAAAAAAAATTTTTTTGCCAGGACATTATCCGGGAATTTTAATTTAAAAAAAAAAAAAAAAAAAAAACTTTTTCTGCCAGGACATTATCCGGTAATTTTACGGACATTTCTAGCAACACTAAAACACAATGCAATGACGTGTAAAGTTCAAAACACATGTAAAGCACCTGTTAGGGGAAGTCGTGGCCTAATGGTTAGAGAGTCGGACTCGTAACCCAAAAGGTTGAGAGTTCGAGTCTGCATGTCACACGTCACATGTAAAAAATTCTTATTAATATAGTACATTGTGCCCAATTTTTGTGGATTTTTAGTGTTATATTAGTTTGACTGGTTACTGTCTGCATAATTGTTCCCTGTTATTATTTATCATGTGAAACTAGATTTACATGGAGAATGACATATTGTGAATAAGTACTTAAAAAAGGATAAGAATCAAGTTAACTGACCTTAATCACAGCTGCCAAGCCATTAAACAACCCAAATCCAATACATGCCGTCTTATCATGATATTTTGTCTTGTCTTATCTTCTCAGTCATTAATCTACATGACTGTTCATGATTTTACTGTTGAACATAAATAGTCAAATACTATGTATAATTATCACCATAATGGTTATTAGTTAAAATTTCAAGCTAACCAGACCATAATAGAATTTATACTTTTTAAATAATAAAAGAAATGAAACTTTTATCACCAAGATATAACTGTCATTTATGTGAGAATTGACTGTGAGAGATGCATTGTCTGGGGTATTTAAAGTAGTTTGCAAGTGATTGTGTTTGTGATGTAAAAAGTCATGACCTGTGGAGTTCACACACTCTCTTAACTATTAGGCTGGTATCTTACGCTGACATTTCTGTGTCAAATTACACAGTGTGATGGAACGTACAGCGTGATGGAAAACAGGGCGAGAAGTCGAATGTCAGAGGTTACAGGATCTCATCCTCCTATTGGCTCAACCCTCATTCTGATGATGATGTCACAGCAAGTAATGAGTGAAAGGAGATGCTGTCGTTCATATAGAGATCATCTCACGACCGGATCCAGCAAAACCTAGACCTCAGTGTCTTGGCAGGCAGATTTTTCCAGTGGCTCTGTAACTTGACAAGGAAAGGTATCCATTTTGACACATATACCTCTGTGCATGTTAATTTTTAAACACAGAGTCAGTGTCAGTTCAGTGCAATGATCGTGTATTACTGCAGCAAAGATAAGAAACTATTTGGTTTTTTTTTTAGTGATGATCACCAAAAATGTTGTGTTTTAAAAAAATATATCAACACATTTTCAACTGAAAAGAAAATTATGCATTTTCTCAGAACTAATGTCACTTTTCACTTTGATTTTTGCAATAAGTTTTAAGTGACTGGTGTTAATATGATTTTTAGTCAGTGTATGAAGTCAGTTGACCCTATAGGAATAGTTCACCCAAAAATGGAAATTTTGTGAAATTTTACTCACCTTCATTCCATCCAAGGCGTACATGAGTGCTTCATCCGAACAGATTTGGAGAAATCTCCAAACAGCTGATAAAAATTATCCACAAGTAATACACACATTAGTCAATTAAACAACCTGTGGAGTGAAAAACTGTAAGTTTGTAAGAAACAAATCCATCATTAAAGGGATAGTTCACCCAAAAAATGAAAATTCTAGTCATTAATTACTCACCCTCATGTCGTTCCAAACCCGTAAGACCTCACACTCTCTTAACTATTAGGCTGGTATCTTACGCTGACATTTCTGTGTCAAATTACACAGTGTGATGGAACGTACAGCGTGATGGAAAACAGGGCGAGAAGTCGAATGTCAGAGGTTACAGGATCTCATCCTCCTATTGGCTCAACCCTCATTCTGATGATGATGTCACAGCAAGTAATGAGTGAAAGGAGATGCTGTCGTTCATATAGAGATCATCTCACGACCGGATCCAGCAAAACCTAGACCTCAGTGTCTTGGCAGGCAGATTTTTCCAGTGGCTCTGTAACTTGACAAGGAAAGGTATCCATTTTGACACATATACCTCTGTGCATGTTAATTTTTAAACACAGAGTCAGTGTCAGTTCAGTGCAATGATCGTGTATTACTGCAGCAAAGATAAGAAACTATTTGGTTTTTTTTTTAGTGATGATCACCAAAAATGTTGTGTTTTAAAAAAATATATCAACACATTTTCAACTGAAAAGAAAATTATGCATTTTCTCAGAACTAATGTCACTTTTCACTTTGATTTTTGCAATAAGTTTTAAGTGACTGGTGTTAATATGATTTTTAGTCAGTGTATGAAGTCAGTTGACCCTATAGGAATAGTTCACCCAAAAATGGAAATTTTGTGAAATTTTACTCACCTTCATTCCATCCAAGGCGTACATGAGTGCTTCATCCGAACAGATTTGGAGAAATCTCCAAACAGCTGATAAAAATTATCCACAAGTAATACACACATTAGTCAATTAAACAACCTGTGGAGTGAAAAACTGTAAGTTTGTAAGAAACAAATCCATCATTAAAGGGATAGTTCACCCAAAAAATGAAAATTCTAGTCATTAATTACTCACCCTCATGTCGTTCCAAACCCGTAAGACCTCCGTTCATCTTCGGAACACAAATTAAGATATTTTTGATGCATTCTGACAGCTCTCTGACCCTCCCATAGACAGCAAGGGTACTACCACGATCAACGTCCAGAAACGTAGCAAGGAGATTAGTGAAATAATCCATGTGACATCAGGGGTTCAACCGTAATATTACGAAGCTACGAGAATACTTTTTGTGCACAAAAGAAAAAAAAATAACAACGACTTTATTCAACAATTTGTCTCCTCCGCGTCACCCTAGCGCCATTTTGGAGAGTATCCACTGAACACAAACAGCGTAGGGCTGGGAATCGATTCCAAAAAGAATCGATTCCGAGGCGTTGGGAATCGAGAGTTGATTCCTAAGGTTCGCTTTCACAACGAAACACACAGCGCCTTCACGACATGGCGGCGGCGGCAACAACAATACTACAGCGAGAATCAAAGTTACGCCTTCTTTCTTTGCGTGAACATTTGGGCGGTGTTATGCAAATCTTCCCACATAGTGATGTAGATATGTGGGGGTGTGTTAGAACGAGCCGTTTTAGGTAGGCGTGACTCTTAACTTTTATAAAGAATATCTCTTGGATTCGAGACTTTAGTCTTTGCATCTTTACAGATCTTCTTTATGCACCAAGAGCTTGTAAGACTCCAAAGAGAAAGGAAAAATTGAAATCGCATCATATGACCCCTTTAAGGATGCAGTCTTCTGTTTGAGAATCAGTTATTCCTACTTGCATTAATTCGCCTCTTGCTCGCTAATAGTGATTAGAAGTAGTGATTCGTTTTCACGGAAAGGTTATTTCAGATAGATCGTTTTAATTAACCAGTTAAAAAAAACGATTCAGAGGTTATTTTAGGGTAGAATGGTTTATGTTGTCCACATTTTGAGCATTGCACGACGTGATCGATGGTCTTTATTTCCATCTTAAATGAAATGCTATTTTTTAACCTTTCTATCAGCCAGTGATAATTCTGAGAAAGAAAAAGACGCAGAGAGCACTGATCAGTGGCCGAGAGCGCATCTGACTGACAGATAAACCACGAGCTCTTATATCAGTGTTATTGTTAATGTTCGGGTTATTTTGTTTCAGTGTACAGTTTATTAATTTTGTGCAAAGCATACAGTTAAGTAAACATCATTCAGCTGAGCTGTGCACATTTATTTTAGACACCTCACGCCACCTCTTGTTCCTTTCATGCAATAAACGCATGTCCACTGCTGAGCTGTGGGCTATGACTATCATGGGCAATGCAGACAAAATTACAATTTAAAATCAATCAGAGCTACAGAAATGTATCGCAATTTTTACAAGTACAGTTTGTTAATATTGTGCAAAGCATACAGTTAAGTAAACATCATTCAGCTGAGCTGTGCACATTTATTTTAGACACCTCACGCCACCTCTTGTTCCTTTCATGCAATAAACGCATGTCCACTGCTGAGCTGTGGGCTATGACTATCATGGGCAATGCAGACAAAATTACAATTTAAAATCAATCAGAGCTACAGAAATGTATCGCAATTTTTACAAATAAAGCTTCATATTATGAGAAGGCTACTTTCTACGACCTTTATCCTGCAGTCATGGCGAAATTAGGTTCCTCCAGTCTAAAAAAATTTCGGAATCGAACAGCCCTAAAACAGTGTATGTTGTTCTGTGTCAGCCGCACCACACGGTTACGTTGTTTTCGTTCAAATCAAAGCACAAACAACGTAGAAAACGTATCCGCATAGTGCAGCTGACACAGAATAGCATACGCTGTTTGCCTTCAGTGGATACTCTCCAAAATGGCGCTAGGGTGACGTGGAGGAGACGAATTGTTGAGTAAAGTCGTTATTTTTTTTTCTTTTGCGCACAAAAAGTATTCTCGTAGCTTCGTAATGTTACGGTTGAACCCCTGATGTCACATGGATTATTTCACTAATCTCCTTGCTACGTTTCTGGACGTTGATCGTGGTAGTACCCTTGCTGTCTATGGGAGGGTCAGAGAGCTGTCAGAATGCATCAAAAATATCTTAATTTGTGTTCCGAAGATGAACGGAGGTCTTACGGGTTTGGAACGACATGAGGATGAGTAATTAATGACAGAATTTTCATTTTTGGTGAACTAACCCTTTAAGGCATTTTGACTTTAAACCGTCACATCTAAGAAAGCAATATTATTGATAGAGGACTTGTATTGTAGTTTAAACTTAAAGCACCTTGTTTCTTATAATCATACAGCTTTTCACTTCATAACATGTTAATTGATGGTCTGGAGTCCTGTGGATTACTTGTGGATTATTGTGTGCAGCTGTTTGAACTCTAATTCTGACGGCACCCATTCACTGCAGCGGATCCATTGGTGAGCAAGCGATGTAATGCAAATTCTCCAAATCTGATCTGATGAAGAAACAAACTCATCTTGGCCTTAGTGTGAGTATATTTTCAGCAAATCTTCATTTTGGGGTGAACTTTTTCTTTAATACTGATTAACAACGAACAAATGTTTACCTAAGATTTGACAAGATTTGCTTTTTGCTTCAAAATTGTGCTTGTGCTTTATCTCTCTAAAATAAATGGCACTTGTTTGATATTTTGTTATACAAGACGCAAGACATTCCTACAGTTTTAAGTATTCAGATACTTGGGCCACTATGTGCTGACATTCACTTCTCATTAAAAAGACCAGACCAGTTTCTTTAGTCTCACTGAAATGCAATTTCCACAGAGAGTTCAAGAGGTTCAGGCTCAGGACCGAGAAACCGACTTGGAGACTTTGCCGACTAGCAGAGTAATTGAAATGTAGAGCTCCTCCTCTCCTCTTCTTACCTCTTCACTTTATACGACTGCTGTATCTCTTTGAATGAAGAGCTCTGAACTCTGCGTGTGTGGAGGAGTGTAATAGACTGACCTTTCAGTAATTTTGCCATCTCGTATAAATTCACTTCAGGCCTGTTTTCTGACATTTCTCACATTCTGACATCTATTCATTCGACCAATTAGCACTTCATGCATCTGCCTACTCTCCCTCAGCTTTTGTGGAAGTCTCAGATTGAAAGCTTCTCTGAGGAAAATAAGTAATTAACTGAAATTTCTTTCAATATCCTGATGCCCTCTGGCTGAAGAGGAATCTCTAACATCAGACCGCAATGTTAAGTTTGATTGAAGTATGAATACAAATCTTACTTATAGTGTGCTGAGTGGCTTTTCAACAAGTTATAAAATTGGAATAATTATTCACTCTATATCATCTTCATATAGCACTACATACATTATACCAGTCAAACATTTGAAAGCATTTTTACTGTATTTTGTGTGGTGTTAATATTCTTTTGATCTAAAGACTAGAAACTAATTTTAAGCTTTTAAGCTTAAGCTTAAATTTATATAGATAAATTGTTTTATCTATACCTTTTTGAAAAGAATGAGTTGAACTGGATAATGAAGTCAACAGGAGCTTCAGGTTACAGCTTACATGTAAATTGCTTCAGTATTGTTTAAAAAGCAATTGTTGGTGAAAAACATACCTGAACTTGTTTGTCACAAGTTTAGACAGCACCCAACTATCCCGAAACGATCCCAGAAAGACTAATTGTGATTAACCAAAGTATAGTCATTATTTTTGGATGCTGAAATTTGAAGTTGTGGGCAAATTAAATATTACAGTGTGTAACTGAATATTCAAATATTACATTATATAATAATAATAAAAATATGAATAAAACGTATTATAGTAAAATAACATCTTTATATACTACCGTTTAATTTAATATTACATTGTAAAATTACGCTGAAGAAATATGATTAGAAAAAATAGTAAATAGTAAGTACAAAACAAGGACTCTGAAAGACATCTCTAAAGGAATCATATTGGATGTCCTGTAGATTAACAGATAGAACATTGTGCCATGATCATGGGTTTGTTTTCCAGCGAACACACATATTCATGATATATACCTACACTATTGTTTAATTATTATTTTTTTGAGCAAGGATGCATTATAATGTTAAAAAAAAAAATTATATTTTAATTTTAATTAATACTGTTGTTTTTACTTTTCTATTCATCAAAGAATCCTGAAAGTTTATACACAAAATATTAAGCAGCCCAACTGATTTAAACATTTATAGTAATACAAATAAATTTTAGTCTCTTGAGGTGCAAATTAGCATATTAGAATGATTTCTGAGGGATCACGTGACACTGAAATGTGTTCATTCAGCTTTGCATCACAGGAATAAATCACATTTTAAAATATACTGAAATAGAAAACAGTTATTTTAAATTGTAAGAATAATTCACAATATTATTTTTGCAGTATTTTTGATCAAATAAATGCAGCCTTGATGAGCATAAGATACTTTTAAAATGTTTGAATGGTATGTTGAATGCGTGGCATGTCAAAGAAGGAAGATTGTAACAATAATCATGCTTTTATAGTGAATCCACACTCATGCTCACAAATGCAGTGTTTGCAAGACACTGTTTAAGGGAAAAAGTGATGGTAAACATCTTCACTAAAGCGCTAAATCAGCTCATGATTTTAAAAGCCAGTTTGTAGCTTTTATGTGCATTAATGTTTCCCAGATAGACTCAGTGGCGGTGGGCAATCCCACAACATGAGTGAATGAATCTGTCGCACTGCTTGTGCAGCAGCAGATGCGAAGGCCTGGTGCTCCCTCTGCTGCACAATGCATGTAACAAACATAAAAAAAGAATGTATGCATGACTTGGATGTCAAATGCAATATGACAGAGTTTAATGTGATATTCTAAACATGAACAGGCCTTTTTATATAACCCTCAGACATACAGATCCAGAGTTCCAGTGTGACACAAAAACAACTGCAACTTACTTCGGCTGTCTGATGCTTTTATATATTAGAAGGGCTTTCCTCTGTGAATCCTTATCGCTTGGCAACAGAAGCTGTTAGGCTTGAGTGTGATTGGAGGAGAGGAACGCAAGGTAAAGCGTGACATTCAAGAAGCAGTGAATGGGTCCGTCCGTTCCCCCCACCTTCCATCAGTCAGAACGGATTGGGAGAACGGCGGACCAGAAAAGGGAAAAACACAAAGTCTTCAAATAAACTCTACAGGGTATCCTTTTCTCCTAGCTCACGTGTCCCTAAAAACACCCCAGGGCACCAAAATGTAGGTAAAAGGCAGAAATTATGGTTGAGGCGGTTAAAATACTCCGTCCTGACACTTGCAAGCTCCCACAGAGATTTGAAGCTCTCCGCTTATAAAATATTGAACGGCTACTAACACAATTCTGTCTCCCAGAGCTGTCTGCAATTCATCTCAGAGAAAAAAAAAGCTCAATAAATAGGAGGTGCAAAGACTGCAGGGAATGATAAAATATCTACTCGTTCTCACCAGCAGAGGTCAATGTTTTCAAAGCATTCACATGTGATGGCTCTGCAGCAGCTGGGTTTGAATGGATATATGAATGTGTTATTTGCATACACCAATCAACCACTTTTTGTATTATTTAACCCCAGTTGACTTTTACAGTGCTTTGTTTTTGGAATGATGAATTTGGCATATATTTCTATGAGATGACACCATAAAACTGATGTTTAAGTTATTCTATTTGGATAAAATATGTTATAAATATAAATATACACTTTACAAATAAAGTGGGAGTGTGTAAGTACATGAGGTTTTTTCATTGAGTATGTATTTAAAAACGTATTTTCACACTTCAGATTATCATTATATCAGATTATCATTATAATACAAAACATATAGCAAAGTACATATACTGTAGAAAAATGCAATTTTCTCAAGGATTGTAACCTGTACATCGGCAACTTGTACTGTGGGTGAAAAAAACGTACTTGAGCTTCAGAAGTTCATCTAGAAACTATCTCTAAGAAAGACCTTATTGTGAATATATTTATAAATCCAGGTGAGACACTTATTTGCATTCTCTGTAGTATATCCAGATATGAGCACATATTGCAAATATGTTAAATGATAAAAGTTTATTTTACATTTATCACCAATGTCAAAATGATCGTTTTGACATTGGTGATGAATGTAAAATAAACGTTAAAATGAAGATTATTTTTGTGAGTGCGGATCATGGTCTCATGTGCTAAGTAATTTAATAGATTGACACACCAAAACATAATATTAGTGATGGAAGAGCGCAGTGCAAACGACTTTGTGGAAATGATACATTTGTGAAATTATTTAGAATTTTTAAAAATTATAAATATATTAATATTCAACATACAACTGCATATTAAAATATTATATTTTAATATGCAGTATATTAATATATATATAAATTACATATATATAAATGAAATTATATTGCAAACATGTTCAATGAAAAAAAGTTGTGAAAATATTATTAAATATTAAATATTTTAATAGCCTATACAACGGAATATTATAATATATAATATTAATCATATTAAACATTATTAATATTAATAATATTTTAATATATACATACAAACATATATATACACACACATACATATATATATATATATATGTAAATATATATAATTTACTATATTTAATTAATTAATTTAGTATATAATATAACATTATTATCATTTGAAAACACCTAGTGTTTATTAAATTAACTAAATTAACTGCAATTACAATACACAAGAACGCTACATGAGAACAGCAGTTACATTTGTGGAACAATAAAATATAACAAAATATTATAAATATTAAATATTTCAATATGTAACAATGTTCAAATATTATAGAATATAAACCATATCACATTAAATATTATTAATAATACTAATATTATATTAAACACGTGTGTCTATATCCTGCCATGAAATGTAACATTATCATCTGAAAACAATTATTGCATTGAATAAAATTACAACTGTACTTACAATACAAAAAAACGACATAAAACAGCAATTACATCTGCAATTGCTAAAGTTCGTAATCTCTCGTTTTTGTTGCTTAACTGAGTTTTTTAGTCTGGTGAGTGAGAGGCTCCTGATGAGGTCAGTGCTAGCTGCCTCCCGGTGTCAATCAAACAATGGCGTCATATATCCCTAGCGCTTCCGGTGCTGGTGGGCGGGGCTCCGCTATCCCGGTCTGGATTCTTCACTCGGGAGCGCGAGACGAGCTGAACGCGAATGCAGCCATATTCGGCTTCACCGAGAAGCACACCGGCAGCGCAGGCATACATGCAAGAATTCGCCTACTTAGAAAAATCACCCAGTCCCGGTTTTCGGAGGGCGTATTTATGTAGGTTAAAGGCGTGTGTAGTTCTTCATTTGGGAGTTTATAATTGAAGATTTCCAGTTGAGCGGAATGAGCGTCCAGTCATCCTGAGATTCGACGGGAGAAAAAGACCGACACATCTCGCAAAGTGGAAAGTACAGATTTGTCCGGATTAAGGCAAATGGAGCCGCCAGGGCCTCGGGAGTGAGGAGGGGGTGGAGACGCTGGAAACCAGCGGACAACAACGGGGTTAGGCGCATTAGGTCTTCATTTATCTGAGCACAATGTTGGGCACATTTTGCTAGCTGGATGGCTGGCTAGCAGTTGGAGTCTGGGACTTCCGAGCTCCTCACATATCAGCCAGATAAATACTATTTGTATATATTTATAACGCTAATCCCCGTTATATTAATTTCGACAAGAGTTGTTTTATCCTTTCTGGCTCTGGGAGTGGTAGCCAGGCCGCTAAATTGGTAGAAAATGTCTGCGAAGGTGCGCCTGAAGAAGTTGGAGCAGTTGCTGCTGGATGGCCATCAGAAAAACGACAAGTCATTGAGTGTGGAGACTCTGCTGGATATCCTCATATGTTTATACAACGAGTGCAGCAACTCGCCCTTAAAACGGGAAAAACACGTGACGGACTTTTTGGAATGGGGTAAGTTGATGTATTTGAGTGTACTGACTGCATTAGGGAATATAAATCAGTGCGTGTCCCTTTAAGACCTGTTTATCTGTTATTACGTTTGCCTTAATCACCTAGCAGACTTCAGGCTATTGTCAAAATTGCTGCCGTGACATTTGCTCTTGGGTTTCCTGGCCTCGTTGTTTGGACAATACTTATTGTCATGTAGTTGTTCCAGCTTTAATATTTATTTATACATGTTTCTGGATAGTATAGGGGAAATGGTGCAAAGTAGATGCTGCTATTGAAGTTGCTGCTATTCAGCTCTAACTTTTTAGACGGATAAAGATAGATATATAATCAGAAACTTACGTGTGTTGTATCATATTTAATTTATACATATTTAATACTTTCATGGCCCACATAGTATGATATAGTGAGAGCATGGAGGTCATCCTTAAAGTGGAAAAAAAGGTGCATAAGTTTTATTAAATGTTATGCCCAAACAGAGCATAAATATGCAGATTTCTGCCGATATTATTTTTTTGTAGCCAAAAAGTAAGATGAAATTCTGATAGCTTGTAATGTAGGCTACTTGTAATGACTGCTCACATAAAATGCATATAAATATCAGTTGTTACGCTATATCTTCAAAAAATATGTATTAATAAGATGATATGTAAATGCGCAGTTTCATTATGAAAAGTCTGAGGCATAATTTTGAGGCAGAACATATAACGCAATGCAATATAATGATGACTGAGAGATGTACAAATTAATGTTCCTCAAATGCCTGATGTATCTCATTTGATACATACATTTTACCAGGACTTTTCTGGAAAAAAACAAAGACGTACGGATAATGAAGTAAACCTAAATTGCTTCAGTCCAGTAAATGTTCATCTTAAAATGTATTTGTGTCAGTATAGGTTATTCTTACGTTTACTAAATAAAAATTCTTAAAGGATTCACAGCAGACAGACGTGACGCACAACCTGTTTTTACAATTATATGTTTATTACAATTATACTAAAAGGCCTTTTACCTTTTACTAACTATTAATCAGACAATGAAAGACATGTAGTCGATTGTGTACAACAAGTTTTAGTCATGTTGATAACTATACCCTTGGTATAGGGATGCACCGATACCATTTTTTTCACATCCGATCCGATACCAAAAATTCTGAGTATCGGCCGATACCAGCACTGTTTTTTTTTAATCAATGTAGAATTTCTATACCTCAGTGTGGTGACCGGATCATCACTGTTTTGTGTGTTAAACACAATCTACTAAATATAGACAACTTCATTTTAAAGAAAAATAACAAATGAAAAAAATATATGATCATAATCTATGACAAAAATACTATTATAAACTAGGTTCGTGGATAATTCAGCAGCAAAATATATTCTAGAAAAATCATGAGTGCACAATAATTTTATAAAATCTAAACTTTTAGTGAAATAACATTTAGTGGGGAACAAATAAAAGTGAATAAGTGTAGGACTAAATCTGGTAAAATGTTACATTGCTCTTTGTATTGTTGTAAAATACATTCATGAAAAACAAGTAAATATTTATATATAAATATATACTATAAAATTAAAAGACATTTCTTTTAAATGTATAGCACAGTAATGGAGGCAGCAACATATGATAGATAGAACAGAACAAGAAAGGCTATTAATAATCTTTCATTGCGCAAAGGTATTATAATATGAAAGGCTCCAATACAGAGTGGCACAAAGCATTTATGCGCATCAAAGAGAAGAGATACTGATGCGTAGTGTATTATATCTGTGCGATAGTTTATTGAGCCTTTTCTTTTAACAGATTTAAATTTCAGTTACTGTGCGCTCTTGAAGAGAGTTTCATCGTTTTGACTGTCATTACTGAACGCGTCACGCAGTTTGAATGCTGAATGGAGGATGACAGACAGACGCAGCGGCGAGAAGAGTTTACGTGAACTTGAATTTAATGACTTAAATACTCATCTGTACCTCACATTAAACTATGGAACGGCTTCAGAACGCTTGGATTATAGTGCCGAAAACTTTATGGTGCTTTATAATGTTTTTGTGCCTTTCGTGGGGCTTAACAATAACACAGAATAGTATACGCAGAATATCGGATTTGGATCGATCTCGTCCGACCGATACCCGATCTGACAGAAAATGCCAGTATTGGAGCCGATACCGATACTGAGTATCGGATCGGTGCATCCCTAGTTGATAATATAGAGACCTTAGAAATTCATCAAGTATGACCCAGTTGGCTTTATAGGGTTAATCAGATATTGCTGATAAATGTCAAACAAGTTGGACTTTGTTTTCAAGGGCAGTGTAAATGCCCTAAAATGTAAAAATTTAAAATTTCCCTTTATAAAGTCTGGGGACGTTGATTCCTGTTGATGTTCTTGCATTTATGCTACATTAGCTGTTGCTATTGCCATTACCATTTGCATGAGGGTGATGCTCATTAATCAGTCTGACAGGATTTTCTTTCAGTCATTGTGATCTTTAAGAGTCTGTTGCTTTCTAGTAGAGTTCAGTTTAAAGTGTAAACAGTCCTCAGTAGGTGGGATGCCCCTTTTTGGGCTCTTGCTGGTCCTGTTGATTAAGGTTGGCCTTCACACTGACTGGATTCTCTGTTCTGGGTGTTGGGTTGACGTCAGTAATGAGATTACACCCCAGCGTGCCTGCTCCTCTAAAGACCGCCACTGTCCTCGTGCAACCCGTCACTAGCAGGTGCCACCTCACATCCCATCACTGTGAGTGAGCCATAGTATGACACAATTTCCAGGAGTCATAAACTCCTCTGTTCTTGTCTTACTACAACACTGGTAGGCCACTCGCTTTCTTATGGCGCCCTTGATTGTGGAGGTTAATGATTTACGTAGCGGATGTTATGCTGGCGCCAGTTAAACACGAGCAGTGCACTAACGTCATTGTAAAGTGCAGTATTGGCAGAGTGGTAGCTCTCAATACGTGCTTTCCATTTAATAAAGTGCTGCTCAAGTGAAGATCTTAGCATAGCCACTTTTAAATGTGGAATTGCTGTAAAATTGACAGTTTACCTTTTCTGGTAAATGTACCATATCTGCTGTTCGCACATGGTTTTCTGTCTTTTAACTTCTGTCGGCTTTGTATTTCTACTGCTGACATGTCAACTCCAAAATAGTGTTAACTCTCTGATGTTGTTTGCTGGAAGTGAATGATAAACAGCTTTGGTGGAAATATAGTAAGATAAGAGAAGCTTTAACTGTAGTCTGTTGACTGAGTTCTTCATCCACTGATAGAGAGAAGCTTCGTTTCAGCATCTGTCCAATTTGATGGCATTTAGACTATCACGTTTTTTGACTTCCGCCACAATCGTAGTGTAATTGCATCAGCTCCTTCAAAACTTTCTGATTGACTGAAACACTCTGACTTCAGACTAGTGGTCGACCGATATTGGTTTTTTGACATCCGATGCCGATATCTTTTCAATTCGCACGGACCGACCGTCATGCAGAGAGCACGCAATCGTGCAGGATACAAATGCACGCTTCATAAGATCTCACAGCTGGATTCGACTAAGTTTGCAAGGTTTTTGAAATTAGATGTTCATTAGTCATTCAAAGATTTGTTTAAATTATGTAAATGCGTATTTGCTGAATGCTGACGGCAAACGAGAAAGTATTATAATGTTTGCCTTTCTATTATTAACAATATAAAAGCAATTGTTATAATAATTTTTTGTATACATTTTAATTCCTTTGTTTAAGAGTTCTATCTGATTAATAGACAGACTTCTGTCCATGGACAGAACTGTTGACGACAGCGAACAAGAGGGAGAATGTGAGCACTGTGTGCGCAGGCGCTGCCGTTCTCAGCACT
Organism: Sinocyclocheilus anshuiensis; assembly: GCF_001515605.1. Taxonomy (NCBI): domain Eukaryota; kingdom Metazoa; phylum Chordata; class Actinopteri; order Cypriniformes; family Cyprinidae; genus Sinocyclocheilus; species Sinocyclocheilus anshuiensis. The sequence goes on from NW_015539855.1 coordinate 335,539, forward strand.
GTCAAAATAAAAGTCAGGCGCGCCGTCAAAATAAAAGTCCCGCCACGAACGCATCGGCCAAACAGAAAAACTTATCGGCCGATGCCGATATTTTAAAAATGCCAAATATCGGCCGATATATCGGCCTTGGCGATATATCGGTCGACCACTACTTCAGACTGCTTGTTTAAGAGTGTCCTCACCTTATATGTGCTTGAATGCATAATTTTATGGCTGCGTACAGAATTTGTAGCGTGAATACAGAACCTTTCTTTTGGTGTTATTAGTGATGAGACAATATTTGGCCATTTTGAGAATATTGGCCATTAAAGACACCATGAAGTCAGAATATTGCAGTTTATTATAAATGACTCATCCATGCACATCACTATTTTTTCTCATGCATGCAATTAGCAAACCACAGCCATACAATCAATTCCCACTGGATTAAATAAACTCCTGCACTACTTTTTTTCTCGTCCAAAAAGTTGTTTGACTCAGACATAGTTACAACTGGAAAGAAAAGATGATGAGAGTTTGTGCTTTATGCCAGCTTGAAGTCGTGGCACACCTAACCAACAACAAAGAATTAGAAGCAGCGAAAGCTGATTATGAATATTAATATTTTTCATCACTTTCTTAATTCCAGACAGCCATGTTGTTATGAAAGTAACACCAAATGCTTCAATTGGCCAAAAAGCTGCCAATGGGCCAACTAGTGCCAACAATGCGAAATACACCACAAAAACTGAACAGTGCCGATAGCCTCGTGGGTAGTGTGCCAACATGTAGCGCCATTGCACTTCCGGCATCCCAAGTTTGAATCCTGGCTTGTGGATCTTTCCCAATCCTGCCCCACTCTCTCTCTCCCACTTTGCTTCCTGTCTATCAACTGTCCTATTAAAATAAAGGCAAAAAACACCAAAAATACATCTAAAAAAAAACCTGAACTAGGGCTGAATGATTTTGGAAAAGAATCTAATGGCGATTTTTTTTTTACCAATATTGCGATTGCGATTTAATATGCAATTCTTTTTTAAAGCTCTTTATGTTCTGTATTATTCAACAAAGACAAGCTATAAGTCATTGTATAGTATGACCAACACAATATTAGATAGATTAAACATAAATGTTCTTTTCTGTAGGCCAGGCCTATATATTACGATGAAATTGGGTGATGCATGAATTGATATGAATGACATTTTTATTTAACAACTACAATCACAGTATATTGCCCCCCTTTAAGCCTATAAAAAAAATCTCCCCCCCTTTCCCGAATCTCCATTCCGCCTCAGAGTACCAAATAATTTCACTAAACATTATGAAAAATTAATGCTTTTTTAATTTAAAAAACCTACAGGGAAAAAAAACACCTGCATCACTTGAAACATTGAAAAATAGCATAGAGAGAATGACTTATTATTATTATTATTATTATTATTATTCTCTCGCTGTTGCTTATTTATTTTTTGTTAGTTTCATGCTGTCCGCTAAGGCATAGGACACACACAGGTAGGGCTGGACAATATGGCCAAAATTTATATCACGGTATATTTCTTAATTTCGGACGATACGATATAATTCCGATATCGATATGAACACTATTTATCTGAAATAGAAATCTTTTGTAACAACAAAGCGGAGTCCAGCCCGGGGTCGTCACATTTGGTTGCCGCAAGCCCGCCGGATGCTCCTTCGTCGAATCCGCCGGCCGCGCCGTTCTCAAGCCCGCCCACTGCCGCTTACTCAAGCCCGCCTGCCGCCGCTCACTCTAGGCCGCCGCCCTCCGCTCACTCTAGCCCGCCGTGTGTTTCGTTGTGAAAGCGAAACTACTTTGTTTGGCCTTCCAATGTCGTTTAACAGTTCTGCATAATACAGATAGAAGTCTGTCTAATAATGTTCCTGTGGCTCAGTGGTAGAGTATTGCGTTAGCAGCGCTAGGGGATCCACACCTCATTATCGCTGACATACATATTGACCGCACCTCACATTCTGCTATTGACTGGATCTGTTAGTTCGCAGTCCATCTTGTCTCACTGGGGCACTTTTCCAAGAGAGGACTAGCTGGAGAAACTGGAGAAATTCCTCCTCAGTGTTGCACAAGAAATGCTAATGAACCAGAATTAGTCCACATGAATCCATTTTGTTATGTGTAAGAGCCTGACAGGAAGTCAAGCATGGCTAGTTCTTGAATTTATCGCATGCTCCTAATAACTGAGTTTATAATAGTACTCTCTTGCAGACGTATGAGCAGAGCACTTATTCATCTTTGCAGTGTCTTTCTCCATTGCTCGATTCCTGTGTATGAGAGCTCTCAAACGCAACGTAGCGCTATGAGCTGGCTTGCCAAGGTCAGTGGTGACAGAGAGCGGTATGCAGGTGTTTATGCCTGACTTCCTCCTTGACAGCAGACTGAAGACTAATTAAAGAAGAGGATTAAACAGAATAAACACATTGGCTAGTATTTACCCTCCTTGGCAGGTTTTGGCATGAAGTGTCAATGTTGTTGCAGTTGCTAGATGCACAACTCCCACAGTGTTGCTAGCATGCCATTTGATATTGTGTATTGTATTCGCCTGCTTTGTTACAAATGAAAGGCATATATGCTTGAGGCACATAAAACATTGTGTTTATTTGGGCCAAATTTGGAATAGCACAAATTTGAAGTTAAATTTTCTCACCTTAAAAAAAACAACAACTAAGAATGTTTTGCGTTTATGCATTTGGCAGATGCTTTTATGTAAAGTAGGAATGCACTGATCTAAAGATATGAATGTTTTTTTTTTAATTAACTACTGATTTGTCTAAATAAATGAAAAATTAAAACTTAAATCATTTGTTTAAATGCAATGAGTTAATTTAAGTGTCGTGACATTATAATGTACAGTATGAAAAGTGGATATTAATTTTAAGTTTTCCTAAAATATATTGGATATATATTTTAATAGATATTTTAATAATAAATATATTGTTGTTTTTTTATATATCTTAATTGACTTGTATTGCATATGTAATTCTGAATAGTTCATATTTCTATATTAGAATTACCATTGCTGCCAGTAAATGGTGTTATAACACAATCTATAACGTAAGTAGGCTATTTAGCAAATCTCACAATTAATATTGATTTCCATAAACAGTACATTATAATGTTGAAATTCACTTGAGAATTTAAATGATTGGTTTTAATTTTTAATATTTTATTTTTCATTCATCAGACAAAAAGTATTGAATTTTGCTATCTGCCAGTGCTTTGAATAAAAACATCTGCCAAATACATAAATGTAAAATTATTCTTAGTTATGAGTGTGTCAATATTAGTTTTTAGCGTTTTATTTTGTCTAAATAAGTGGAAAAATTTTGCATTTTAATATCAATCATTTAATGTTTATCGCCATACCTACCAAAATTACTGAAAACATTTATCTGTGTGCTCACTGTGCTCTCTGGGAATTGAACTTGTGTCCTTGGCAATGCCAGTCATGCTGTAGCTGTTGAGCTACAGGAAACGCCCAGAACCTCAGTCTACTCCCAGTGTTTGTACACAAACAGCCCTGCGCCGGCGTGTTCACCCTACTGTCCTAATGAAGCTGCAAAGCAGGTTATGCCTCTCTATTGTATTTCACCCCTTTAAAATAGGGAGTGGGGCTTGTAAACAGTACCTGGCTTCCCAGCTGGCATCTGCTCGTGGGATCAACACCGTTCCTCTCGCCTCAAATATCATAGACTCTTGAAGTTAAGCATATATGTCCCAACAGGGGCTTTAAACAGACGATATTCCCCTCATGAGACTGCGTTTCAAAAAGAGGGGTCTTCAAAGTGTCTTCAGCATGGCACCAGGGTAAACTGTGCCCTCTTGATGAAGGAATTGTCTTGTTTGTTGCTGTGTACAGCAGACGTGCACTTGTCCTTATTTATATCAGCTGCTGCCTCTTATTCCTGCAGGTTTTTGACTAGCCTACTTTCACAACAAGCAGCAAAAAACCTAATGAGAAACTGCAGCGACTGGAGAGACTGTTTGAAACTGCTAGCCTGAGAGAAGGTGGAATGCTGTGGACCCTGCCATTTAAGCTCGGATCGAGCCGTGTAAGCTTGGGTTTTGGCCGTGTGCTCTGTTTATAGGCGCTCTTTGCAGCTTTGCAACCCTTTAAGTCTTGCACCTGCTGAGATTTTCTCTCTGCCTCGATTTCAAGACATTCCTGGTTGCCGTCCTGACACGCACACAGTTTTAAAGGCCTTGCCAAGCATTTTTCTTTGCTTTTATGATATGTTAATTATCATTATCATCCTCATTAATGAGAATATCCTCGAGAGGAGCTGAACTGTAAAGTTTGTTGATGACTTTTTTTGGTACTCTCTATAGTGTTGCCTAACTTAGATTCTCATAATGTCATACATTAAACTGCTACTCTTCACAGCAAGATCAGCAATTATATGCTAATTAGGCAGACTAGTAAACTGTTCATAGTTTGAGATGGTTAATTTTATTGTTCATGCTCACAGATGTTCACAGATGGTTGTTGAAATGAAGTGCACATTTAAATCTTTTTTTTTAATACACATTTTAAGTGTCTTTCAAACAATGCTGTTGAAAAGTTTGGTTTTGGTAAGATTTTATTCTTTCTTTAAAATTAAAATACAGTTAAAACTGAAATGCTGTGAACTAGTATTACAATTAAAAATAAAAGTTTATTATTTGAACATATTGTAAAATGTAATTTATTACGGTGATGGTAAAGCTGAATTTCAGAAGCCATTACTTCAGTATTTAATGTCACATGATCCTTCGGAAATCACATAGGGCTGCACGATAAATCGCATGCGATATTTAATGCGCATCTAATGTGATGATTTGTTGCTCAAACATTTTATATTGTCAATGTTGAAAATAGTTGTGCTGCTTAATATATTTGTGGAAACTGGGATGCACGTTTTTTTTTCAGGATTCTTTGATGATTAGAAAGTTCAAAAGAGGCAACATTTAAACAGCATTTATATGAAATAGAAGTGTATTGTAACATCATAAATGGCTTTACTGTCACTTTTGGTCAAATGAATTTGTCCTTGCTGAATAGAAGTATTAATTCTTCCCATAAAAATCTCACTGACCCCAAACTTTTGAACAGTAGTGTATATTTGAAATCTTCTGTCTGGTTTTCGTTTAAAAAGGCAAAGGCACTGACACGGCAAAGCAAAAGGTAACACTTTCATGGTCCACTTTCATGCTCTGTCTGTGAGGCATCTCAGTCAGTTTCACCCCCTCGAATTCTGAGAAGACACAACCTCATTAATTGGGCCAAACAGACCAATTCGTCCAGCCCTGGGTTATGCTTCACTCTTAACAGGAGGAAATGAGCAAGCTGCAACTCCCATTACATTGGAAATGTCTGGTATGTCTTCTGTCCAAAACGAGTCCTTTTGCCGCCTGTGAATTGGCCAAATGGTCTATACTGTGTGAGGCATCTCTCTTTTCACAGCACAGGCCACCCTGAATCATTGCATACCACTCTGACATGTACTCGGCGTGCTTTAGGTGCGGAGTCAGGACAGGGCTTGTGTCAGGAATGCCTTTCAAAACAAACGCTGTTCACTCCCAATCTTTACAGATGTGCAGACCGCGACGCCAGGGATTTGAACGCATCGTAATCCACCACACGGATTGCAGGATGAACATTTTAAAGGGTCGTACATCGTCACGAAGTCGCTGATCCTTAGGACTTGAAGTCACCTGACCCAAAGCGGTGGCTGGACTGAAGAGAATTCCAGTCATTCCTGCTAATATCCTCCCCCAACACAGGCATGTGTGGGTGATCTCCCCTCCCCCTTCCTCCCCCTCCTCCGCTTTCGGGCCGACGGGCGCAAGCATGACACAGATTAGCCTGTAAAGCCTGGCCTATAGGCACGAGGCCTCTAATTCACTTTGTGACGTACCTTACAATTGCGCTTATTGGAACCGTGGCACAAACTGTTCTGGAACATCAAGTGACTTTTTCTTTTTATCTATCTGATTTAGGGTGAAGGTGAATAGAGGGCACGGACTTCTCTTTTCCAGATTTAGATCTGTCATGCCCGAACAACTCCAATAAATGTTTTCTCCTCGTCTCCTCCTTCAAGCTTTTTTGACTCGCCCAGAGAGACGATTTGCTGTTTTTGTCGTAACCCCAAAGTGCGTTCTCGCATTCCCTCCGAATTTCACAATACGGCATGGACAGTATCCTCATTAGTTGAAGTGCCAACCCCCTGAGGACATTTTAACACCAGATGAGTGTTTCTTTTATTCCTGCTCTTTCTGACATGTTGCAGATGCACTGTTCCTGTCAACTTTGCGTTTCAGGAGGATAAAAGTTGCTCCATTGAAAACTTGACCTTAAAATGATTCAATACAGTCATCGTTCCCTCATGCTCAGGTTTCACCTCTCTGTATCAGTTTTCGGCGTAGACTGTGGGAGCAGTTTTTACGGTAGAGGTTTGCTAAGACTGAAGAGCATATTTGATTGATTTGCCCATTGGAAATTTGCATGCATGCACCATTTTGTCTAGGCAAGACTTTCAAGCGACACACCTAGTCTTGTTTTATGGATGTGACTTGCGTAAATGTCTGCCTCAACAGCTGAAGACACAAGTAAAGAATGACACAGAGGCTCCGTCCCTGAGACGCACTGCATTGTCTGTTTGGAAAGTCACTGACCCATTCATGCCAATGGTGGTGACTGTTACCATCAGTCCAATTGTGGTGGGAGGCCACATTTTTCCCCCTTCTACATCTTTATTATTGTGTAACACCAGCTGAATTCTGGTTCAATGTCCATATAAGGATTTCAGCGGCTTTTGCTGGATCAGTTACGACAATAAATGTTGTAATCTTGATGTCAGTGTAGTGCTAAAATAAATAACTTTGCATCAAACGATCTTAGTATCAGAAGCTATTCTGTTTTTTTGCTGTTGGATGATAATGTTTGTGGGTAGTTATTTGCCCTCAGTTCACACTGATTAAATCAACAGCTGTATTGTTATCCTGACTCTGGTAGGTATGAATGATAAATCTGTACCTTTGTATTAAAAGTAGTACTATGCCTGTTGTAATTATTACATAATCACCTCATTATGACTGTTGAAGAAAACTACAATTATTTTATAGAATTCACTATGCATTTGTGATGCTTCATATTTTGCCATCCAAAAACGTAAAATTTAAAATTATTTTATTTGTGCATACTAAAGTCTACATAATGTTACATAATAATACTTAAAAAAAAAAAAAAAACATTTTTAAAGTATATTAAAATAATATATTAGATAAAATGATATTAAAATATAAAGAATATAATGTAAAATGTGCTTGCATTAATTGATAATAAAATGCACTGTACAATTTTCCTTGTTGATTTGATTAGTTATTGCAACATTAGTTGAATTGTTTTTTTGTTTTTTTTCCTATGCAGTGTGAACTTTAGGATCAAAAGGCTTTGTTTTATTGCTATGATTCACACATCTGCACTGCATAAATCTTTGTCTTTAATGTATAGGCCTATTCAATACACCCTACAGTTAGGCCTGTCGCGATAATTAAATAACTGTCTAATCGGGATTATTTGATCTAACCTTCTGATCTAACCTAGATTATTGTGCTTTTTATACGAGACAAGGGGGAGTCATACACCAAAAGAAACAGAAGAGCACCAGTTTGCTTTTCATGCGTTGTATAGCCTATACAGGGTTCCAGACTCATTCTTCCCACTGGTTGCTCTTTTGCAACTAACTTTCTCAGCTGGTCGCACGAGCACATGATTTGGTCGCTATGTATGTATGTATGTATGTATGTATGTATGTATGTATGTATGTATGTATGTATGTATGTGCATGGCATACACCACATGCTGTATTATATACCGATGGGACAAACACTAATAAATTACAGAACGTTTAACAAACACTGAGAAATCAAATAAATAAAAGAGATCCTCCATAGCGTAATGTGAGGTAAACAGCAAAGATACGTTTTTCAAAAATGAAAACAAAAAGAAAAGAAAAACTAACGGTGACAGTGCTTGCATGTCTTAATGTGAGGGACAGAATTCAGGTTTACAGAAACTCATCTTCCTTCTGCTGCAGCTGTCAGTCATTCTACGCTCAGCATTCAAACAGCACGTCACGTTCAGTTATGACAGTCAGCACGGTAAAACCCTCTCTCCAAGATGATATATTCCCATTATAATACTTGGTGTAGATAAAGGTCTGGGGATTCGAGACAATTAATCATCAGCCAAATTTCATAATCGTGACAGCGCTACCTACAGTGACATCAATACATCCGGTTAAAGTTACAATTTTAGCTTTATGACTCTATGTACTGTACATGCATCTGGCAGCTCCTCTGAGGAAGGATTATGGTAATCGTTGTTATATTGCGCTTTCTCAGTGTCATATTAGCTTATTTTAACCCACAAAAGGAGAAGTTGTGGACAGGGGACAAGGGGAAGTTGTTTTTTGGTTTGTTCTGCAGAAATCTGAGCTGAGCTGAAGACAGCAGATGCTAAATGTATAAGATCAAGTGTGGATTTTGAATAGGCCTAGATCATTATTATAAGCATAAAAAAACATCAACCTGTTACCACAAGAGTAAGATTTCACTTGGCTTTACTGGAGGAAGCATATGATGGGTAAAAAACACAAATCTGTGTATGAACCATCAAAAATATAAATACTCATATAGTTAGAAATGTATAGCTGTTTAAAATGTATAAGTATTTTCCATGTCTTCCTGCCTGTTTGGGTTTAATTTAGGAAATTATTGCATATATTTGACTATGTCTTAAGATGATGTGGTGAAAAGAGCTGTTTTACAGCAATTTCTCATCACTTATGTCTTTGATTTTTTTAATTAAATGATTAAAAAGGTTTTATAAACCTTTCCTCCCTTGTTTTATCTCAAACTACAGGACAATGTGGGATAATAGACAGGCAGTCTTAGTGAAAGGAAACGTCTGTACGTCTGTTTTTGTGTCATTTTCAGAGAAAATCTGAACCTGAAAGACAAGCCTAATGTTAAGTTTTTTTCAGAAATGGTATATGAGGAAATATATGATTCCCCTGAAGGCAGTCTTGAAGGAGATGTTGGTCGTAAACCCATGTTAACTTCTCTGCCATCTAACTTGTCTCCATATCTAGATGAGAAACATCACCCCAGCCCACCTCAAAGCTAGGTGAGCCGGTGTGATGATCCAGCCACGCGTCCAGCACTGATTTGTGTGGTGGTGAGTCTCTCAGCAGGAAGCTGCCAGATGCTTTTACCTCCTGCAACCAGCCAAACTGTCCAGCAGCCATCAGTCCCTCTGCGGCTGTCTCAGGATGTCTTCCTCATCAATGTTTAATAGGCCATTTAGTGGCAGTCAGGCTTGCTCACTGATTGAGCCCATCAATAGGGCACTCTTCATGATATTGACAACACCACAGTGAGTCCTCCAAGAATTGTCCGAGATCATATGTTGGTCTTCATGTGGTTCGTAATGACTTCAGTCTTTGCACTTTTAGTGAAAAGTTAAGAGGTGTTTTTGATCAAGCTCTTGGACTTCATTCATTTTTATTCAACGTATTATCAAGCTACGTAAACGTAAAGCTCCAGTAAACGTATACATAATGTTGCAAAAGATTTCAAAGAATTCTTATAAAAATGTATCACAATTCCCACAAATGTTAAGCAGCACAACTGTTTTCAACATTAGCTATATTTCCATCCAAAGTTACGAATTAAACTTATGCGCAAAATTGGAGTATTGCATAAAACGTTTCCATCCAGCGAGTTGGAAGAGAACAAAATCGTCACTTTCTTATTATCTTTCGCTAAATATCATGAAGAAAAAATTAATTTGCTGCAGTAGGAAAAGGTACTGTATATAATAATTTTTGTATACTATTAGGGTTGTGCCGATAGACGATAGTATCGTGTATCGACGATAGTCAGAGATATCGCCTGTGGCTGATGCCTTTGACGATAGCAAGACTTATTATTATTATTATTATTATTATTATTATCAGGCTAATAATACTCTCTAATTAATATTAGGGCTTATTTGTTGCATTGTATTTCTTTTTCCGCGTTTTATAGTATTGCGCGTTATAACCAATCACACACAATTATGCTGAGCTTATGAATGCATTGGCCAATCGGAGGCGTTCAGATGGCTCACCGCTGAGTGCATATACTCAGTGCATATACTCGCGCTAGGCTGAGCTTGTGATGATGTTCTTTGGTAATGTAATGTTCTTGGCTCGTTTTCTGTAGCTGCTTTTTGAATAACTGAGGAAATGTAAGCATTATAATTAGTAACTTACGATGTTTCTAATAATTTTTCATGTTAAATACAAATTCAGTCATATTAAAAACATTAGGCTGCTTTTAGCCTTACGCTGGAGTTGGTTCACTTTCCGGCAATTAAACTAGGTAAGTAAATAATTAAATAAATTAGCATGATAATATCGTGTATCAGCGATCTCACAGGCTGACGATAGGACGATATGAAAATTGAGCATATTGCCCAACACTATATACTAGGGATGTGCATCTTGATGCATAGCCTACGATACATTAAAGGGGTCATATGATGCTTCTAAAAAGAACATTATTTTGTCTTATGAAGCAGCTACTGATGCGATGCGATTCACCCTTGTTACAATGCAGTGCGATCCGATTTCGATTCGATTCAACACAATGCCATTCGATGCAATACGATGCAATGGAGAAAATATGATCACTTTTAATGCCTTGAGGCCTGTTTCATAAAACAAGGTTACCATATAAGCCAGGCTTATTTCAGTTAGTCTGACTCATTGTCAAATGATTTGGTTCCATAAAGCAAATTTAACATAGGTAAAATCACTGAATTAAAAATGTCCCTTTACAATAGTCCCTTTACAGTTACTGCTATCATAAAAATACACTTATATGTAGGTTTAAAATTCTACAAAAGACACATTTAATGTTCAACCACAAATATTTTAGCAAAATGTATATTTTACTCAGAATCATTGCGCTCCTATTCGATTGCGCTCAGTCTGTTTAGTGCGCATGCACGCAGCAGTGCTCGTTCACTCGCGTGCCTCGCCCACTACTGACAGCAAAATTGATATGTTTGCGTGACTTTCACAGATGAAAAAATATACCTGTGACATGTCAGTTATGCACTGAGGAAAACACAACGTCTCAAATGCATTAAACAGTACAGATATATTCAGTTTGCGATGGTGGATCGATTTGATCCATGATCGACATTAAGAGCTGCTTAAAAATAAACGTGCACAAATTAGTGAGATTGTGTGAACTTAATTTCGTCAGCTTTTTACGGAAGTCACAACGGTTCGTGAAAAATAGCTAGAACTTTAAGCAGGCTGTGTGAATTTTACTGTGGACTGACTGTTTTGAAACTTATATGGTAGTTAAATAGGCCGTAGACCTCAGTAATCGTGAAAAAAGCCAGGAAATTTCAGTTTTGACAATATGGGACCTTTAATCCCTGCTTTTCCTCGGGTCTCCGTGGTGTTGTGATTCGTCATATTCACGCAGCAGCAGTGATGAGAGAGCGCGCTTGAGAAACAGTTTAGAGAGGAGAAATCAATCTACATATAAAATATTGGTCACAGATTATTGGTTACTTTCTAAACAATAAAAGTATAGTGCATCCACTAGTAATTATATATTAATAAATTGGATTTTACCGATGCAAATATTTTAGAAACGATGCATCGCAATATAAATGCCAACTTGTAGCCGATGCACACTTTTTAAACCGATGCATCGCATTAACTTTTTATGTCGATGCACCGAGCGAATTGGGGAATCTTCCCATCCCTACTATATACAATAAAGTATGAGCTTCAGAGCACGCAGACGAAATGCGGTCATGTTATCTTATTTTTGGAGCCTGCTGTTTGTGAACGCAGTTCTGGGAGTTAATTATAACGAAGCACTTTGACAGGACCTTGCTCAAGCAATTTAGAGAATGACAGAACTAGCATTTCAGATGCTGTGCCATGAGATGGGTCATTTGGTTGGTCCAGTTTTATACTGTCCCATTGCGGTCTCGTCTTTTTTGTTGCTCATTAAGGAATTTATTCGGTAAAAGTGTTTCCATCGTAGTTTATGCGTATGTTTTCTTACTGGAAAACATTTTTTTTATCTGACTTAGTTGAGCGCATACATTTTTTATGCACATTTTTAGAATTTATGCACATCTTGGCGTTTCCATCCAGCATTTTTTTATGCGATATCGCAAAATGCACATAAAAATAGGTGGATTGAAACATAGATAACAAGAAATGTTTCTTGAGCAAAAAAATCTGCATATTAGAATGATTTCTGAAGGATCATGTGACACTGAAGACTGGAGTAATGATGCTGAAAATCACAGGAATAAATTGCATTTATTAAATATATTAAAATAGAAAATAGCTATAATACTTTAAATTGTATTACTGATTTCTCTTTTTTTTTTAAATACAGTGACTTGGTGAGAATGAGACTCATTTAAAAATATTATAGTGATAAAGTTATTACTTTTATTTATATATCTGATAGCGACTCACTTGTAACAAAATTCACTCTTTATTTTAGCTTTTACTATTTTTAATTTATGTTGAAAACTACAGCATTTTAATATCAGACATTAATCGACTATAATATGAAAATAATTATTGTCTTTTCTGTAATATCGGTGCATCCCTAGTGTCCCACACACATTACTTTCCCTGATTTTTCAGTGCCTTTTTAACTGATGGGTTCTTGATTACCTATTTTTCTATTTTTAATTTTAATTGAAATGATCCAGCTTAGTCACAGTTCAAAGGGGTCAAAATGTGTCAATGGAAACTTTCAAACGTGTCCAGTGAAAGTTTACACTGGTTCTACAGTTGTTGTCATGCCAGAGCATGATCCAGGAAAGGTCTTTGAAGTTCAGACTTGTCCTTGGCCAAGGGACTTGAGCAGAAGATTACTGTAAACGTCTCTCATTCAGTCCAATTGATCAGGGTTAACCCTCTGGGGTCCGAGGGTGTTTTGGGGCCTGGAAAAGTTTTGACATGCCCTGAAATTTGTGCTTTTTTCAGTTGCTTACAAACATTTGAATGTCTAAAGTTGAATAACACTGTAATCAGCACAAACTGGGCTACAATAATATGTGAGTAGCATGTATGTACGTGATTGTGTTTTTGAGAAAACAACGTTTATGTGTGCTTAGTGAAAAACTACAATTTTAAAGTCACTGAAATAAGGCCATAAAACACATACAGAACATTTGTTCACAAGACTTTTGAGAACTGATCTTGAAGTCTAGAGTTTTTGCTTCAAAATTATGTGAAAATCAGTCATCATTCAAATCTGCAAAAAGTTCCGCCGGCGGAACTGTCGACTCCAGGGGGTTATTAAAGTCATGAACCCACTTGAAAAATCACTGTTGTGCCAGTGGTTTTTCTCGCTTCCAGGCTGTAATTGTGTTGCATTAAAGTCTAGTTTGGATTTTTAATGTGTCCCCCGTAGGGATGCAACGATTATAGATTTTGTTGGTATGAATGTTGTCTGAGAAATAATCACGGTTTTATGATTATGATGATTATTATGCATTTATTAATTTCACAAAATTATTAATGTATACAATCACATGGACACTCTTTAGATATTAAAGTGTTATTTATTGCTGCCCTTTGAAACAGAAATAACACAGTAACCAATAATACAGCACAAAATAATAATAATAAAGACAAACAAAAGTCCATCTCTCCAATAGAGATCGACCGATATATCGATTTACCGTTATTTTTCCCTCTATTTAAGCATTTTACCATAATCGGTTATCGGTTTTGTAATATCGGATTCACCGATAAACGGCGCCATCTTGTGGGTGTTTTGAGAATTGCGCGCAGGATCGCCATTGCAGCGCGTCTGAGGGGAGACGAGACAACAACGGCTTGGTGCAGGTTTGATTTGCTGTAGTTAGTAAACTTAATTTAACATAACAGCCATTTATGCACAAATTAGATGTATTACATAAATGCGTGATATGTAGTTTATGCAGCTTGGTTCTAAGAAATAGAGACCAACTCACGGAGTCATGTAAGATAATTTGTCAAGTCCTGTCCCAATAAAGACTTTGCCTGAATTAAATAATATGCAGCCATGAATGAGCGCATGTTGGAAATAAAAGCGCTGAATTGAATTCTCTCTCTGTTGTCTATGCTCATCGTTAGTCTCGTGAAGTCTGAGTCACATAGATAATCCGTCAAGATCCTCTCCCAGTAAAGACGTAACTTTGAATGAGTTAAATAATACAGCCATGAATGAGCGCATGTTGGAAATAAAAGCGCTGAATTTAATTCTCTCTCTGTTGTATATTTGCTCATCATTAGTCTCGTGAAGCCGCTTTCATATTGCTGTTCACTCACCGGGTTGATGCTCAGGAAATGCTCCAGCACGGCCACCGCATGTAACTTTTAACAAGATTCACTTGTTTAAAACACCCTAAATTCCGCAGGTCTGCATGCGCGACCAAAATAAAAAATGCGCTGTATAAATAAGTTCTGACAGCGCATTTGCGTACTGACATGGTTGACAGCTGTTAATGCACAATTACCGTTTTAGATCGACAAACTGTACTGTATAAGATTTCTATTCAAAAGCATAAATCTAGGTTACCTGCTGCTGTTTTCAAAGCACAATGCAAAACTGTAACATTTCATTCACTGACGCTCTTCGGCAGCGCTGCACCCGGAAGTCCATATACTACTTACTTGCCGGCAACAAGCCTGCTGATTTAAGATTGAAAATGATGAAAATTGACATAAAAAAATAAGTAAATATTAGCATTTTATTTTTAAGTTTACTATAAAATAATTGTATTTGTATTTAATACTTCCTTTTTATTTTAAAATATAATAGTATTATCACACTTTATTATTTTGTTTATTATATAATTAAAAAAACTAACGAAATAAAGTGCAATAATATTATCACTATTACTAATTTATTGTTTTATAGTTATATTTAATGGGTCACACTATGTGCAATGTGAGGACCAAATCAAATCTCCAGGTTCTCTTATGAGAACCAGGATGAAAAACGTATGTGCACCCCTGTATATAACCATTATTTCGCTAATAAACATCTAAATAAATACAACTATGGAAATTAATTATTATTATCTCCGCGAGCGATTGCAGTTTGAGTATAGTTCTGTGTAACTGCATAGATAAACCGCGCTGTCAGCAGGCATAGTGCTGTGTTCGATACATCGATACGACGATGTTTCGTCACAGAGATTTGACGATACGAGTATCGATACAGCTGGCCCTGTATCGATATTGTGGCACGTGTGCAGCAGT
>NW_015539855.1:350935-353677 GCF_001515605.1 Sinocyclocheilus anshuiensis
TGTGTATGTATGAATTACCACCGTTTTGCCGCGTTTCTCTATTAACAGTGAAGCTGTGGCTTTAATTCCTTTAGAAACGATAATGTTACCAGCTCCTTGTTGAGAAAGATAATGTAGCTCTTGAGCGATTAAGCTATTTTATTGATAAAATTGCGGGACAGCGCTAAAAAGTTTGTGTGCGCGCCCAACGTGATCTGTGAACAGTGAAGACAGCGCATTAGTTTAGAACTCTTCAAAAAAATTTTTATTTTTTTAAATGTAGAAATTGTGTTAATTTGTGCAATGATAACCTACCAGCACTGTAAAGATGAGTTTTTAAATATATTAGTATGAGTACATTACAATATAAATGTATTAGAACGAGTACATTATTATTTATGGTAGTTAGAAATGGCACTACAGTATGCAGTGTTTAATAAACCGCTGTTTTACTAAATTCTGCTTTGGTGAAATTCAGTGCAGTCCTGTATCGTGATACGTATCACATCGTGGCATCTGTATCGTGATGCGTATCGTATCATGACTTTGCTGGTGATACACAGCCCTAGTCAGCATAGCTCATTAACATTTAAAGGAAAATGCTACAAAAACGGCTTGATCTAAAAAGAGCTGTTTTTGACAGGGTAAAAAAGGTGTTTTTTACACTACCATTGAGAAATTTAAACCAAACTATGTTACAGACTTTCCATTAAGACCCTAAAGAATCATATCAACTTGTGGAAAATGGGCATCCTATGACCCCTTTAAGACTAGTTTAAAATGAAGTTGATACGACTCCTGTCCTTTATTTATTTTCTCTATTTGAAAACATTAGACATTCTACGTTTATTTAGCTTATTGTTAATATTAGTGTTGTTGCTGTTGATGCTTTTTATAAATAAAATGTTTTTTATTGTGAAAATGAAATTTAAATTTAACATGAAAGACTGCTAATTTTCTAACACTAAAAAAAAAGATGACTGAAAAGAGGAAAAACCAAAGTGAAGTATGTTCTTACTTCACTCAGTCATTTATTTACTTTATAACAGTAAATAAATATCGGTTCTGCATATCGGTTATCGGGCACATAAACATGCAAATAATTGGTATCAATATCGGTTATAAAAAAATCAATATCGGTCGATCACTACTCTCCAATTGGAATTAAAAAGGTGACCTCTGCTCTGTAAACATCCATGTCAGTATTTCCCTTTTGAAAATAACTAATGAAAATAGATCACAAAAGTATTTAGTGTTTTCAGTTTGTACATTCTTTACATTTATTTTGGACCTGAGGCAGAGAACTGGAAACATGGTAAAAAAATTTTTGTTGGTTTTTGCCTTATGAATAATGCTGTAAAAGGGATAATTAAATAACAATGTTAATGAAGGATTATTAATATAAGACTATTAACTTTATTTATCCCACATGGGAAACTATTAATAATGAGGAGAATAAGCTGAACTATTATTAGAATCAACTGTCATCCATATGTATTCATTTGAATAATTTTTATAATAATTCATATGATTTTACATGTGGCCTGAGAAAATCATGTCTATTATTTTGGTTTGTGAGATCGGAGATCGCGCTGTGCACACATACAAACATTCAGGAGGACACAAACTTGTTGTGAACCCTGCCCCGCAACTTTTATTAATAAAATAGCTTAGATACTGAATTGCTACATTATATTCATCAGCAACGAAGGGGTAAAAAATCACTGTTTAAGTAACTAAACACACATGTTTGTAGAGAGACGCGCTGACGCAGGTTCACACTCACACAATTCTCTCTCTCTCGCTCTCTCTCTCCTGATCGAATAATTAATTCAAGTAGCTAAATGTTATAATTAATTAATTCAAATAAATGTGATCTTACCGCATTATTTATATCTGTCTGATCTGAAGCGGGCAGAATGCTGAGCTAACGAGCCGTAGCTTCGCGTCAGTCTTGCCTTCACGTCGTTCATTAAAATAGTTTAAAGCTGTGTATTTGCTCTTTAGCAGCAGTTTTTATGGCAATATTTAAATGTCATTCTTGGTGTACCCAAAATAGTCCCACACTATCAAATTCAGTCATTTCTCTGGTGGAAATAAAGGATCGCTGTTTGGTTCCTCTGTCATAGTTAAAGGGGTCATATGATGCGATTTAAATTTTTCCTTTTTCTTTGTAGTGTTACAAGCTCTTGGTGCATAAAGAAGATCTGTAAAGTTGCAAAGACTAAAGTCTCAAATCCAAAGAGATATTCTTTATAAAAGTTAAGAGTCAACCACGCCTACCTAAAACGGCTCGTTCTAACACGCCCCCACATGTATACGTCACGATGTGGGAAGATTTGCATAACGCCGCCGAAATGTTCATGCAAAGAAAGAAGGCGTAACTTTTATTCTCTCTGTAGTATTGTTGTTGCTGCCGCCACCATGTCGTGAAGGCGCTGTGTGTTTCGTGGATCACCGAATCGGCTTTCACCGTGGATGAAGTGGAGTCCAGCCCGGGGTTGTCACATGTGGTTGCAGCAAGCCCGCCCGCCGCCGCTCACTCTAGGCCGCCGGCTGCCGCTCACTCTAGCCTCCGGCCTCTGCTCACTCTAGGCCTCCGGCCTCCGCTCACTCTAGCCCGCCGTGTGTGACGCTGTGTTTCGTTGTCAAAGTGAAACTACTTTGTTTGGTCTTCCAAAAGAGGACACAACTAGAAATCAGTGGTTAAGTTGTATTTACAACACTGTTCCAGAACAGTTCAACCCAAATATTCAGATGTGT
>NW_015539855.1:353781-354411 GCF_001515605.1 Sinocyclocheilus anshuiensis
CGTTTCAAAAAGGCGGGGCATAGAGGAGAAACAATAATGTATAGTATGTGGAAAATAATGTTTTTTTTAACTTGAAACCGCATAAACACATTTCATTACACCAAATAATGTTCTTTAGCAACATCATATGACCCCTTTAATCTAGTGTGTGTAGTAGCCTCCATGTCTCTGATAAGCACAGCATTTTAAGCTGGTGCACCGCTAGTGTACCCGGTGATCATTCCTTAAATGCTTGTTCAAAGCTTCGGCACAGACTTGCTCTTGCGTTTTAAGTGTTCGACCTAGTTTTTCTTTGAATGAAAGATGAGTTAGCAGTGATCATCTGTAGCTATGGATGTAGCTCAGAAGGGCTGTGTTCTTGTGGACTTGTGCCTCACGATGATAGCAGCCTCCATTTTCTGCTCCCCGGCTCCTGTCTGCGGTCTCTGAGTGAATATACTTGTTACTCACTGGATAAAGATTCATCTTCAGCAGCCATTGGATGCCCAGCAGTGCAGTGGGGCATAGGCTTAGGATTTCCGTGGAATGCATTATGTATGCTCACTAGGGGTCGACCGATTATCAGCGCCGATATTAAGCATTTTTATGATTATCGGTATCGGTCATTTTCAAAACCTATTTGCCGAACCT
>NW_015539855.1:354633-358609 GCF_001515605.1 Sinocyclocheilus anshuiensis
AACTTAATTTTGAAACGCGCTATTTGGCTCTGATGCAGCCTGTCAGAACTCACCACTCTGTGGCCTAAAGCAATCACCGCCCGTCTGATTTGTTGGGAGTCACGAGTCAGACCAATCAAAGCGGAATTCACTCTCACTCCGAAAGCGCTTGGTAACTGGAGCTGCTTCAGTGATCACGCATCAGTTGTCTCTCAAAGGTAAGGCAGCAGCAGACGTTGCTTAAGTTGGAATAAATCACAATCCACTAATATTACACTGAAGTTGCAAAACACCTCAATATTATCTATGATTTCCGCAATGCAGAAAATGTGGACGGAATCGCGGAATCCAGTCATATAAATGGAATTTACTGTATGACGCAGAATGTCACGGAATTTGCCAAAGTTTGGATGAATTAAACAAAAGTAGGTCAGTACACTTAAATAGAGTCGCGATATGGACTAGAATCTGTAAATATCAAGCCGCAAAAATACTATTTAAATATGAATCCTGCATGTTCTGCTTGTCTCTGTGTATGTAAATGGCACAGACGCGCTGTTTTGTTTTCTACACATACAAAGTGTGCGACGCTCGCGGTGATTTCTGCTTCTGTCGTCTCACTACATGAGGATAAAATACATGTACAACATCGCCAGAACTGCTCGGACTCCCTCTGAGAGTCACTTCATGATCATTTGACAGTTTCATTTGAGTAAAACTATCGCAGTGTTTCCCACAGACTTGTGGCGGCATATACATGCAAACTCATTCTCTGCCAGCAGGAGGCGCTGTTGGAGTGGTAGAGATCAAGGTTTCCTCGGTGACGCTGTACACAAAGCAGCGCTCCACTCACAAACGCTGCTTTATCAGATATTACATGCAAGATGAAATGAAAATGACAGCTAAAATTTTCTGAAGACAATCGGGTTCCTTCAGAAATAGTGATATAAAAACAGCCGCACTGGGTTTTAATTTTGAAACGTGCAAGTGCTTTATTCAACGGAGTCAAAGCCTTTTGGGAAATCTATTTGTGGCGGTCAGTTTAGATATTGTGGCGGGTGCCACAAAAAAATCAATGTATGGGAAACACTTACATACATAGGCTATAGAAACTTAAAAGTTCCTCATGGCAACCCGTCAAAATATAAGTTCGGGTTAGCTTAAAGAAATTATCAGAAATATATTACTGTGGTGCAGTATGATATAGCCTACATAATACTACTACAACAATTATTACAACTTTTGTTTAAAAGAATAATCACACAATATGCTATTTCTTCTTTTTATGTTTTAATTTTAATAGTAAACCCTTTGCCAAAAAATAAAGGGTTTAACTCTCTTTTGATTAAAAGCTAAATTAAATTGATTAATGCCCGTATTTGACTGTATTGACTGTACTGTAAATTAAAACTAACTGAAATTTCTAGCGTCTCACAGGCCAAGATTAGGATGACAAAAATTAAGACATTTCAATAGGCTATTTAATTAAGTGTGCCTGTAAAAGGCTAATAGTGTTATGGTTTCATGAAAATAGTTGCAGTCTTCTTAACAACTTATACAATATAGCTATGAAGACAATTAAATTATTTACACTTATATACATTTTTTTAAGTTAATCCATTGATGTGCATTAGATGATGAATTGAATAGTCACCTCTACTATTGTAGATTATGTTTTAGTCATCAGAAAAGAATTAATGAGGAATTATGACAGGTTATGCTATTGCAC
The DNA here is from genome assembly GCF_001515605.1 of Sinocyclocheilus anshuiensis. Taxonomy (NCBI): domain Eukaryota; kingdom Metazoa; phylum Chordata; class Actinopteri; order Cypriniformes; family Cyprinidae; genus Sinocyclocheilus; species Sinocyclocheilus anshuiensis. The sequence continues at coordinate 356,342 of NW_015539855.1, forward strand.
ATACATTTCTAACATGTAAATTATTGAAGCCAAATACTTACATTTCACCAAGCTGTTTAGCTGTAGTACAGTATTCATAGGCTTAATCATGAAGCATACAGTGGCCCCACTTTTAACTCTCTCTTTATATTACCCTTATTGTAGATGGATGCACAGAGGAAGACAAGAGTAAGAAGTGCAGTGTGGGAGTACTACACTCAACCAACACCAGGGAAGGCAGTTTTTGTCAGAGCCCTTGTTATTCTTAATTTTGACATTAATTTTCATTTTTACACCAGACATACTGTATATATCGGTTCAAAATATCGATTATCGGTCTACTTGATCTGTAATAATCGGTATCGCCATCGGCCCTGAAAAACCCATATCTGTCGACCCGTAATGCTCATAGACTGGTGCACTGCTTTTAAATGCTATCCACCTGCTTAGAAATACCTGATCTGACATTTAGATGAGATGCTGGATTATTTTATTATAATTCACACTAACGTATATTAGTTATACTTTGCATTAATTGTGAGAATCTTAGGTTTAACCTTGTTTTATGTATGCTAATCTATGGCACAATTGCTCACCAGGCTAATTAATAAATTAAAGCTGTTTTACTAGGAAGCATCAGCGTCTAGAGCAGCACTTTGAGTTCCAGAGCCGATCAGGGTTTCAGAGTCTGTCATTTTCAAGTGTCTGGTTCAGTGAAGAGTGTGTGGATGTTCAAAACTAAGTAAATGAAACACAAATATATACTGAAAGCATCTTCACTTCACAAATCAATTATTTTATATCTCTGAACACTTTTGCTGTTCAAAAGTTTTGATCTGTAAGATTTTGTAATTTTTTTTTTAAAGAAGTCTTGCATGCTCACCAAGGCAAAATTTATTAGATCAAAAATAAAACTAAAGTAAAAGCATTAAAATGTGTAAAATATTATAAGTTTAAAAAACTGTTTTCTATTTTAATACTTTTTCAAATGTATTTTATTTATGTGATGGCAAAGCTGAGTTTTCATTACTTCAGTCTTCAGTGTCACATGATCCTTCAGAAATTATTCTAATATGCTGATTTGGTGCTCAAGTAACATTTATTATTGTCAATATTGAAAACAGTTGTGCTGCTAAAGATCTTGATGACCCAAAACGGTAGTTTACATTTATTACACTTTGTGTAATATTACTCTGGCATCAAACTATTTTTAAACTGCAGTCAGGAGGTTACTGGTATTTTAACAACAAAAAATTACTCACTTCATCTTTAATTATATATTTCAGTTAAATTATAGCACATGGCATTATTTGTAATAATATTGGCCTACTTATTTTATACCTACTAGGTTTAGTCTACTTTGTGAAATACTAGCATTATTGAATTATAGGTTATTAGAAATGTTTATTTCTAAGAGCATAAAAAGCATATCTAGTAGGGCCGTGTCTCACCAGCAAAGCCACGATACGATACATAACACGATACATAGGCCACGGTGTGATACATATCACGATACGGACTGCACTGAATTTCACCTCAGTAGAATTTAGTAAAACAGCTATTTATTAAACACTGCATACTATAGTGCCATTTCTAACTATTGGCAGAGCAGGCAGTTGACCTCTGCATTATGAAGGGCCTCCATAACTGTACCACAGTACAATATAGGTAATGGCATATGTTTCATGTTTACATTGGGCACTCCCCACCAGGTACAATATTCTGATTTGTTTGCATTGTTTTTAAGCCCATAAATAATAATGGACTCGTTCTAATAAATTTATATTGTAATGTACTCATTATAATATATTTTAAAAACTCATATTTACATTGCTGGTAGGTTATCATTGCACAAATTAACACACTCTCTACGTAAAAATTAGAAGAGTTCTAAACTAATGCGCTGTCTTCTGTATCTAACGCACACACACTCAGTCACTCACACAAATCACGCTGCGCGCGCACTCAGACATTCAAGAACAAACTTTTTAGCACTGCCCCGCAATTTTATCAACTAAATAGCTTAATCGCTCAAGAGCTACATTATCTTTCTCAACAAGGAGCTGGTAGCATCATTGTTTCTAAAGGAATTAAAGCCACAGCTTCACTGTTAATAGAGAAACGCAGCAAAACGGTGGTAATTCATACATACACAGCCCCCCCACCTCTCTCTCTCTCTCTCATAAATGAACACTTGATGAATTACACTATTCTGAGAACAGAATATTGAAGTGGAGATCGCTAAACTGCAAGCTAAAACTAAAACCCGTGTTTCAGACGCGTAAGCGC
>NW_015539855.1:358724-358918 GCF_001515605.1 Sinocyclocheilus anshuiensis
CCTCTGCGGCCAGATTATTAACAGATGCTCTATTCATTCTTTTTTAGAAACCTCGCACTTTTCTACTCCATTTTAAACATTGTAAAATTAAGCGCGGTCCACTGCTGCACACGTGCCACGTGCCACATACAGGGCCAGCTGTATCGATACTCGTATCGTCAAATCTCTGTGACGATACATCGTCGTTCGTCGTA
>NW_015539855.1:361672-369865 GCF_001515605.1 Sinocyclocheilus anshuiensis
CACACATGCTGTCCACAGAACTTTTAAACCGGAACATTTTTCAGTTTAAGGTGTCCACTCAGATTTCGAGATGGTCCTCACTGCAGAACACAAGATCCAGGGGGTGTGGTTTGATCCAGATCCAACGCCTCCCATCTTACATATACCTAAACCTACCCGTCTCCACCCCCTGATCCCTAAACCCACCCATCGCCACCCCTAAACCTACCATCTCCACCCCCTAGATGTGGATCCAGTGAGGGGCTACTGGATATTTCCGTATTGCACAAGTGGGAAGCTCTGTTTCGGGGATTACGTCTCTTTATATCAGGCAACCCAGTTGTGTTCCTCTACGGCCAGATTAAACCTTGTTATAGCCTATATATTATGCTCTATTCATTATTTTTTAGAAACCTCACACTTTTCTGCTCAATTTTAAACGTTGTTCTTGTATTCAAATTAAGTGCGGTCCACTGCTGCACACGTGCCACAATATCGATACAGGGCCAGCTGTATCGATACTCGTATCGTCAAATCTCTGTGACGATACATCGTCGTATCGAACACAGCACTAATATCTAGTCAAAGGAAGAGGAAATAAAGACCTCTCCAGATCACCCACAGATGGCAATTTGTTTTCATACAGATGTACAAATATCTCTTTCATTGCATCCAAGAACTAAATTTATTTCAGGCGATGCATTCTTGATTCTTCCGTTCTCTCTCTCTCTTATGCTGATGCACTTATTTGGTACATAATGGCATTTTTCATGACTACACTAACCAATGGCTTGGTAATAAACATTTTCTCGTCCCCTGATCGTAGTGTGGCCTCCCTAGCTCTGTGTTGTGACCTGGCGGGTATGGCAGAACAGTGTAGGCTGTGTTATCCCGAGCTGGAGGAAAGTGTCCCGCTCCCTATGGCTCACTCTGAACAATACCCTTCTCATTTCATCAGTTGCAAAAAATCACTTCGATGAATGACTCAGTTAGTTGTGAATGTAAAACTAATATTGTCCTGTTGGTCATCTGTTCCGACTGCTTTGGTATCATACGCTTATAGGCTTACAGAGGCGTGCTGTTGGGAAAATTTCCATCCAGAGAGCCACAGTCATTCAAATCGCTGTTTGTTTGGAGGCGAGTGGCTGTATGGTACGCCAACATTGAGTGGCCTGATTCCTTTGATTGATGCAATAAATCAAATCCAGCTGTAAATGAAGCTTAATGTCCTTGGTGCTGTAAGCATCTTTTTGTGGAAATTATTCCTGTTATTTGTGTGAGGGGAAAAGTGTGATACTTTAATGACAGTAAAACCACCTTTACAAATTGGACATGTGAAAATTTTTTTTGAAGTTTTAAATAAAGCAGATTATTGGAGTATGTTTTGCAAGAAAATACTATTTCAGTTTTTGTTAGTAATAAGAACTCTCTCTACACAGCAAGTGTTCGTATTTTGTGGGCAGGCGGGGATTATGCTAACGTGTTACCCAGTGACGTAGATCGGTAACAGGCAGAAGATTCGAAAATATAACGACTCGTTAAGGCGATTCTGAGTTTACTCTTTCTTTTGAGAGACAATATATTTATCATGCACTTTTTTGATTAACAACTTTGCAGACTGTTTACATTGAAGGATAAGCTACCTTACAACCTGCAAAAGAGATATTTTTCGAAAACCCATATGACCTGCTCTTTAATGCCTTATTCTGGTAACAAGTGGAGGGAAACAGGTAAAATCCATGGAATAAGAGAAAAAATGTATTTGTTGTGCTTTTGGATGTCAGAATTGGAATGCAAATCATTTTTATAGAATACTGTTGTCAAAGACACCATTTGAAGCTAAACGCAGATGTTTAAATGGACAGACTATGGATGAAATCTGCTATGATTACCCTACTTTTAAAGCATAAATTTGATTAACACAATAGGTCTACATAATATTCACATATGCAGTTCATAGGGAACATGTCGCATTAGCCCTACAGTTACAGCATGAAATACTATTTAAACCTATAACATTTTACTTAAAATTTATAACTTGATTTAATTCATCAATTGCGAGTTTGTCAATTCTGAGGAAAAAAGCCAGAAGTTTGGAATATAAACTGATTCTGAGCTGAGGGGAAACGAGAGAATGACAAGTTGATTTTTCTTATCAGAATTGTGAGATTTCGGAATTGCAAGGACAAATGTTAGGATTTTGAAATATACGCTCTCAATAACCTTTTTTATCCTTGTATTCCGTGGCTTCCATTGACTGCTACATTAAAACTGTCATTTTCTGCCACCAGATTGGCTCCGCTAGGGCGAATGCGATTTTCATGCGAATCTCGTCAGTAAAGCCGCTTCTGGTGATTAGTAGTAAATCTCCAGCACATGCTTTCAGATGGAGCGGCATTTACTAGACAGAGCCGTAGATCACTGACGAGCTACAGAAAATCGCGTTCAAAATCGCAGGCGATTCATTGCCGATTTTGTGTAGCTTGTCAGTGAACTACTGCTCAGTGTAGTAAATGCCGCTTCTTCTGAAAGCACGTGCTGGAGATTTACTACTAATCACCATAAGCGGCTTTACTGACGAGATGCACATGAAAATCGCATTCTATTTTTTGCACAGCCCTAGGCTCTGCCCACAAAAACGTCATCACTGTTTGCAAACACCAAAATTGTTCTATAATATTAGTTGCACTTTATTTTTTCAGATGGCCCTTTTACAGTGTAATTACATTATAAGTACTGAGTAATAATAATTATTCTAACATGTACTGACTTTCAGTTTAGGGTTAGGCTTAGTTTTACTATCCACTTATTGTCATTAGTAACAATAACAGCAAAATAATATCACTAGATACAACTTTTGATTGTAATAATGTAGTAGTAAATGTTGAAATAAAACTAAGGTTTCTAAATGCTTTAGGAGTATTCTTTGTTGTCATGTTAACTAATGTAGTTATCAAATGGACCCTTGTTGTGAAGTGTTACCAACAGAAACTTGACGTAAAATAGGGCAGAGCATTTTCATTTGGCTTTAGTTGTGCTGTGACCCATCATCATTGTTAAATATTTAATTGTGTCATATTGATTGGAGATGCTCCGCTTTGACACACATGGGATAATGCAGTCTATTTTAAACTCATAAAGCTGGAGCTTTTATATGTCAAGTCAGGCATGTCCTTCATGAAGACATCGTTAGATGATGTGTGTGAAGGTGTTAATGAGAGCAGCAGTTACAGTGAGTGGTGTTACAGTGTCTATTGCGTGAGGAGGATGGTTCGCTGCTTCATCTATCACAGTCTAATCTTTGTGCACAGGGCTCCAGTGTCATGTCTAATGGAGTGTGCATGCTAACCGCAAAACTCTTTTGGATGCAGGAAGTGATGCAGCGTGTCAGGCAGAGACACTTACACAAAAACTCTTAGGGATGGGCCAAAATAGTTATATATTTCTCTCTCTACAATCTCTAATATATTTTTCTATTTTAATATATTTTTTTTAAATATAATTTATTTCTCTGATGTCAAAGCTGTATTTTCAGCAGCCATTACACTCCCAGAAAAAAAGGTACAACCTGTCACTGGGGCCGGTACCTTTTCAAAAAGGTTTGTACCTAAACAGTCCATATTGGTACCTTAAGTGTACATATTAGTACCTAAAAGGTACAAAAGTGCACCTTTTGAAAAGGTACTGCCCCAGTGACCGCTTTTGTACCTTTTTTTCTGAGAGTGTTCAGTCTTCAGTGTCACACGATCCTTCAGAAATCATGCTAATTTGCTGCTCAAGCAAAATTTCTTATTGTTATCAATGCAAAATATTTTTGTGGAATATTTTTTTTCAGGATGCATTGCTGAATAGAAAGTTCAAAAGAACAGCATTTATTTGAAATAGAAATCTTGTGTAACATCTACTGTCACTGTAGATCAATATAACGTGTCCTTGCTGAATAAAAGTATTAATAAAAAAAAAAGTCTTACCGACTCCAGACTTCGTAGTTTCACTTTTGCCTCTTTGTTTCTGTTGGCCGCAGGAACTTGTCTAGCAGCTTGTTTTCATATTTTCAGTCCTCTAGCTGGTGTTCTGATGTTGCCGTAATCATTTAGTATGTGTGCGATGAGAGTTTTTTGTAATTGAGAATATGGACCTGGAGACTTAGAGAAATGCCTCATATTTAGGGGGCTGAGAGGATTACATGTATGAAATACATCAGATTACATGTATGAAAAACAAAGCATACAATTTTAAATATGAAAGGCAGTTTTTGTCCCCAAGGAGTGATTTTAAAAGTATTGTATATGCTAGTCTATTGTTTTTTTGGCCTGTATGTATGTATGTATGTATGTATGTAATTTATTATTATTATTATTATTATTGTTATTTATTAACAGAATTGGTTTTATTTCAACTTATTGTATTATTTAATTTATTTTCCTGTAACATGGATGATTGTTCAGATTTGTGGGTGCCTTTTGAGGATCTAATGGTTGGCAGTGGTTGAAAATTAAAATGGAGTTGCGTCAAACTCCTCTGAGATTAATAATCAACAGCGAATGCCTCATGCATCCTTCCTTATGCTGGGAAGTTATGCTTCCTAATTCTCAGAAGATGACAACTTGCATCACACATTCCCTGAATGGCCCCCGCTGTCCCGTCTGAGGCTGAGAGTAGGTGACAGGAAGAACCGCTTTGCGTGGTCAGTGGGTTAAGATACACAGTGGTGCACCACCAGTTTATGACTCAACATTATGAACTTCTGTTGTCAGTGGTGCTGTTAATACTAGTAGCTTCCTAAATGAAAGATAATATCAGACTTTTTTCTTTTTGTTGCTGCTGTCTTGGGAGTGACATACCAGTTCGTTGGCCTCGTGCATGCTGGGCTATAAAGCTGTCGATAGATGCTGGGCCACTTTGAGGGATCTTCTCATTAAAAGCAGATGATGTTCTTTCCATGCAGCTCCAAGCATGTGGTTCTGCCTGAACGGCTGAGGCGCAGGCTTGCCATGTGTTTAGAGTTTAGAGCCCTTATGAGTGATAAATGTCTTTTATAATTACATAAGACTCAGTGTATGTCCTCTTATGGCGAGGCGTTCAGGCTGGCTTAGCTGTGTCTTGGGTGCTCGCCAGGCCCCCAGCGATGCCTCGTAAAGCAGAAGGGACGACAGTTTGACAACATGAAATTTAACGCACACTGTTTAGGTTACATTGTTTCTTTAATCTCTTGACTGCTGCATTTGATGGATTTACTGGAGCTCTGCTTGTATACAGATTGTGGTGACGTTTAGATCAAAATCCATAATTTCAGTAGCACATTTATATGTACTCATATATTGCTACTTTTAAGATGATCATGCTAGTACCATAGCAGTTTTCTGGCCTTTTATTTTATTTTATTTATTAATTGTATTTTTTATTATTTATTTTATACTTAAATTTACGTAAATTAAGCAATACATAATACATTTACATGAATACAGACATTAAAAATATAAAATACATTTACATAAACACATTTACATAAATTAATTAGTTTATTATTTAATTGTTCATGCTCATTTTCCTCATTTCCATTCCTGATAGGTTAATCTTTTGAAAATACTAATTTAATAGGCTAACGCTTAAATGTTTATAAAATGAAAAATTAATATTTTCATACTATACATTATTCTGTACTAAATTCACTTACACAATAGATCTTAGTTTTAGTTTTGTTTTTTTGTTTTTTCTTCACAAAATGGTATCAAATTCTAACTTTGGCCATAGTGCTGTCAAGCGATTAATCGCATTTCAAAATAAAAGTTTTTGTTTACATAATGAGTGTGTACTGTGTATATTTATTATGTATATTTAAATACACACACATAAGGTATATATTTTGAAAATATCTACATGTATTTACATGTGTATATATTTATATTCATATAATTTATATCATATATAAATATATTTAATATATAAGTAACATATTTTTCTTAAATATACATGCATGTGTGTGTATTTATATATACAAAATAAATATACACAGTACACGTAAACAAAAACTTTTATTTTGGATGCGATTAATCATTTGACAGCGCTATTTGGCCATAATTCTAAATTGTTATTATATATTATCATTGTCAGCTTATTTGTATCTGCCAACATTTTAATATTGGTGCATCAATGTCAAGGATTACTTAGCATGGTTGTGCCAGCATCTTTCTCCATTGCCCATTTCAAAGCTTTTTGGTTTTTTTCAAACCATTGCATAACTAATTCTCTCCATCTCTCTTCACAGTGAAGCCATTCACAACCACCGTGAAGGAGATGCGCCTTCACAGAGATGACTTTGAGATGCTCAAAGTGATTGGCAGGGGAGCCTTCGGAGAGGTAAGGAACCCGGCGAACCCTCGCTGCCTTTTTGGCATGTTTAAAAATCACCTCTGAATCATTGCAGCCTTTGCCATATTGTGTGGTTTGTTTTTGGTATTTCAAAGCTTTGTTTTAATGACCCATTTTGTGTGTCCAATGAAAACCCCAAACTATCAGCAAAGTATTCATGTCCCCCTCAAGCATCTTATCAGCAGCCACAAACCAAACCCCTTCCTCTCATCCGAGTTTCTCTTCTCTCCCCCTGACAATTCCCCGGGGATCTCGGCCTGGCGTTGGACTGCTATTCTTGGGCCGGCACAAATTTAGGCATTTAAGACGGCTCGTTTGTTTTACAGGGGAATGTGCTACTCATTCCTGCAGTAAAACACTTGGACTATTCACTTCACGCACAGTGCACTTTTCTTTTTCTTTACCACTCTGTCCTCTTCTATCACTGCTATATTTTCCTTTTTTGCTTTTTCCTCTTCCTCCTTTTCACCACAATGGAATTAGATTGCTCTCAGTGGAAAAAACTATCCTGTGTTATGAAAAAAAAGACATGTTATTTAGGCCCTTATATAGTGTTTTTAAGCTTGACTTCAATCAAAACCAACTTTGATTTCAACGCTATCCCACTTTTGGTCTGAATCAGTTTTGCATCATTAAAAAGTATATTTACATGCATGGTTGTAATTGAAGTACAGAGTGCAACAGTTGGGCTCTGGAAGTAAAAATTATAAATTTTTTCCATAGGTGAATTCATTTTTAAAGGTAACTTATAAACTGTTAAAAAAACCCTACTGTGAGCTACTAGGTTGTTAATCGATGGTATATCGATTAACAGCCTAGTAGCTAAATATTTGTGTTTAACACTGGAATTCCTGGTGAAAATCTGCATTACTCATGATTCTCCGAAATCACCACCAATTAGAGAAATTCAAATCAGCTCTTTAGTGCCATCCACTTCTGTGAAGCACTGCAGATGACATAATTGAGTCACTATATATAATGAACATCTTTAAATCATTTGTTTTACATTTCTCTGTTGTTTTTAAATCGGTAGTCATTCACAATTCTTCAAGGAATTGTAGTTCTTGCTGCCATTAAAGCCATTAAAGGGATAGTTCACCCCAAAATGAAAATTCTGTAATCAATTACTCACCCTCATGTCGTTCCAAACCTGTAAGACCTTTGTTCATCTTCGGAACACAAATTAAGATATTTTTGATGAAATACGAGAGCTTTCTGACTCTGCATAGACAGCAATGCATTTAGCACGTTCAAGGCCCAGAAAGGTAGTAAGGACATCATTAAAATAGTCCATGTGACATCAGTTGTTCTGTTCTGTGTCAGTCTTTGACGTGCCTTCATGAGAGTACCGCGGTGCTGCTGATGACATGTTTACGAATGTACAGCATTTGCATCCGGTTTCTGCATCAGCAGCATCACACACATGCGTCATGATACTTTCGTAAGCGCGCATCTAAGACTGATGCAGAAGAGAAGAAATTGTTGAATAAAGCCGTTATTTTTGTTATCTTTGTGCGCAAAAAGTATTCTCGTAGCTCCATTACGATTCAACCACTGATGTCACATGGACTATGTTAACGATGTCCTTACTACCTTTCTGGGCCTTGAACGTGGTAGTTACATTGCTGTCTATGCAGTTTCAGAAAACTCTCGGATTTCATCAAAAATATTTTAAAGGGTTAGTTCACCCAAAAATGAAAATTGGCTTGTGTTTTACTCACCCTCGAAGCATCCTAGGTGTATATGACTTTCATCCTTCAGACAAATCCAGTCGGAGTTATATTAAAAATTGTCCTGGCTATTCCAAGCTCTATCATTGCAGTCAGCGGGTGTTGCAGTTGA
>NW_015539855.1:370074-398959 GCF_001515605.1 Sinocyclocheilus anshuiensis
ACAGTGAAAAGTTTCCTTACTTTAGCAAAGGAAAACCAGTCTCCTCTTGGCTTATATTGACATTTTTCTTTGCAAATCTTCGGTTTGTACTTCTAATTCGTGACCGCCGTTTTGTTTTGTTGTCTCTCCACGTTCGTCACTAATCACGCAACGCCGACGTGCTACGTCATCCACCGGAACGGCTTCCGCGTATGACAGTTGGCAGAAGTGATATAAAAGTGTTTATTACGTTTGAAAAATTGACATTTTTCTTACAAAAATGCATGGATTCACTACAGAAGGCCTTTATTCACCCCCCGGAGCCGTGTGAGGCACGTTTTATTATGAATGCACGTGCTTTATTTGACAACTTGTGGACTGTTCAACTGCAACACCCCCGGAGCCGTGTGAAGCACGGTGGTGCTTCGAGGGTGAGTAAAACACAAGCCAATTTTCATTTTTGGGTAAACGAACCCTTTAATTTGTGTTCTGAAGATGAAGTAATGTCTTACAGGTTTGTAATGGCATGAGGATGAGTAATTAGGCTAATGACAGAATTTTCATTTTTGGGTGAATTGTCCCTTTAAATACAGTCTTTTACCTTTGTCTTTTCAAATACTTTTTTGCTTCAAAACCAAGTTAGTACTGTTGTGATTTACCTTGTAGCTGGTTGGTTTGGTTCATGGCTTATAACTCTTAAATGACTTTGAAAAATCCCTATTGGAAATTAATGGGGAAAGGACTTGTGGAATCAAGGCTGCTAAAGAAGTGGACGGTTGCTCTGTTGCACTCTACAGTCTCTATCTGACTGTCCAATTATATATAACACCATGTGTGGTCAGATATTTGAAGAATGAAATGTATATTACATCAATTACACAATGCTTAGCTAGATGTAGTCAGATTAATGTGTGTACTTGCTAAATGAAGCCAAGCTCACATTATATAGGTATGTAAGTCTGACTTCACAAAAAACAGACTAGGAAGATTTCGGCTTTAAAATGACCAATTATTAATTTTAAAAAAGATCAATTATAGATTTAGCATAAAACTCAAATTCACAGAAATTGACAGTAAAATAAACTATCGTGTGGCGACAGATTATCAGATATTTCTGAATTAGGAGAGAAACATTTTGCTGTGTCACATATTTCTGCTGTGTCGTTACACCTCCCTCGTAAATGAATGTTGTGTCTTTGACTCATTTCCTTGGGAAAATGCATCCAATGTAAAACTTCTGCTTTTTCTTCAGATGAACGGAAGTTAACTCAGCTTAAACAAAAGAATATAGGATGCATCACTTCCTGATTCGGAAGCTGAATAAGACTTTATTTTGGGGGAGGTCTGTGGTTAAATTTCTGTGTTCACTTGCCTGTTTATCAGTTGGTTTTGTTTTGATTCCACTTAATTCTTACTGTCTCTTAGTTTTAGTTGATGACAAAAACAGGGAAGAGGACGTGCATGTGAACAGATGAAGTGTTCATCTAAGCGCTCTGTACAACCAAGTTCTCCTCCTTACCGTAGATTCCTGTCAGGAATGTCACTTGTGGCACAGGAAGCAGGGCAGGACGGTGCAGCTTCCAGGAAAGGCTCAGGAAACCAGAACCGTCTCTAAGGAGTGACTTTCGTAAAAATAGTGTTTCACTCTGCATGTAATTTGTGCTGTTCATTGTCCCCTCCTCAGCCACCGAGACCTCAATAACCCTTCTTTCTCAGTCCCTTGGCTTTTTTTTGTGAGTGTCACGTGGGTCTAATGATGACTCGGATCTTTGGGGGGGTTTTGCTCTTTGGGGGAGTTTTGCAGTCTTTCTGTTATCATCAAGCCAGGCTATTGTTAGTGTGTGCTGCAGCTTGTGTCGGTTTCAGAGCACTCGGACTCATGTGTGAACATGGTGCTGCTGTTTTGTTCCCTCTCTCAGCCGTTTCCTGTGGTTCTAACGTTGCAGGATGTACTTCCAGATAAATCTCTTGCATTTCCTGTTTATGATTGATGGCATGGTCCCAGCTGAAGGCCTGGAATTTGGGACTACTTAAAAGAATAGTTCACTCAAAAATGCAAATTAACTTTTAAAAAAATTATAATTTTTTAATCTGTCACTGCAAGCTTGACTTTTTAACTCTTGGCAAATAACAAAGCAGATGTTCAGCAGAGTGTTCAGGCTGCTCTTTTCTATACAATTAAAATGAGAATGGTTGAGTTACAAAAATAACAAAAAGCACAATTTTCTGACCATAAAAGTACCTTTGAAGTGGTCCATACTAGTGGTCGACCGCTATATCAGCCGATATTTGGCATTTTTCAAATTTGACATTTGACATTATCGAGTATTTTGCAAAAACCATTCAAAACATCCAGTATGAAGTGTGCATTTGTATCCTGCACGATACGGACAGGAGGAGAGTTCAGCTTCATTGAGACGCACGATCGACGAACTTTAAACTCGTGATTTCAAATTATACAACTTTTGCACTATATTCCAAGTTTACTGAAGCCATACAATAGCTGTTGATGAAGAGCTGAAAAAATTTAAAGGGATAGTTCACCCAAAAATGAAAATTACCCCATGATTTACTCACCCTTAAGCCATCCTAGGTGTATATGACTTTCTTCTTTCAGATGAATACAAGCGAAGTTATATTAAAAAATGTCGTGTCTCTTCCAAGCTTTATAATGGCATTGAATGGGGGTCGAGATTTTGAAGCCCAAAAAAGTGCATCCATCCATCATAAAAAGTGCTCTACACGGCTCCGGCGGGTTAATAAAGGCCTTTTGAAGTGGATTGATGCGTTTGTGTAAGAAAAATATTTTCATATTTACATACACATTACATATTTAAGATTTTATAAACCGTAATCTCTAGGGATGCTCCAATCGATCGGCCATAGATTGGTATTGGCTGATAATCACATTTTATGACTCGATCGGTACTCACTATTTGGCCGATCTCACGAACCGATCGCAATTTGATGACGTCAACACCTGACCACGTACATGATGCGTGGGGACGTAAATGATTTTAAGCCACAGTCATGTCATTGCTGGTGTGGATATGCTATGACGTTTCGAGAAACAATGAAAAATTCGCTATATTTGTCGTGTATGTTTTGCATGATGATGAATGGATGGTTCATATTTAACAGCAGATTCAGTGACGTTAGAGCTGATCTGCGCCTCACTGCACAAGTCTGCGGCGCGTTACATCTGAACCGGAGCTGATCGCGGCCGCTTTAGTCAGTGCTTGTGTTTATGCAGCCGCGGCATGTTTCTCTCTTTTGTGAATTGGCACAGCATGGAGGACGGAACAAGATCAGGCGAACGAACACACACGCGTGAAATCGTCTGTCTCATGAAAAAAATTTAGTTAATATTTGCATCATTAATGATTTATTTTATCCACCCGCGACCCACCCGCAAATAATCAGAACATATTAAAGCGGGAGAAACAGAGGTTTCCACTAACTGTTGTACACGCATTCACGAGAGAGTGGCATTCCAGCGGATGACATGTAGCATAAGCTCCATTTTTAAAATGTTTTCTAAATAAATGAAACCATGGAAAACTAAAATGACTTTTAGTGCTACATATAGGAATCTAATTTGTTCTTGAGTGAATGAGATTTGATAATGTGTGATTTCAAGAGACTGTAAATAAAGCTCTCAAGTCATATAGCTACTTTTATGGTACTTTTTGTCATTTTTGGAGCTTGGCAGTCAATCTTGGAAAAGCAAACATCTGGGTTTGTAATGACATGATTGAGTGTAGTGTTGTCACGGTACCAAAATTTCAGTATTCAGTACCGATACCAGTGAAAATCCACGGTTCTCGGTACCAATTTCGGTACCAAAGCAAAACACAAAAACATGCTAATGGTACCGTAACGTTTTCATTTTTTTAGTACCGACTTGGTACCGAAATAGCGGGTCTTTTGACAATACTAATTGAGTGTATTTGATGACTGCATTTTTATTTTGACTGTCCCTTGAAAGACTTGCTTTTTGTGATAGAGTCTAGTGTTTGACGCATACTTAAATGGCACTCCTTGTCCTTTGTGCCTCACCTGATACTCTGAATGATTATTCTGTTGAATAGAACACGAAAGAAAAACATGGAACAGGGAGGGGAATCAAGGAGAACTAGATTGAAGCAGACATTTTTTACATAACGTCACAGTGAGTCACTACAGGGCAGACAAAACCGCCTGTAATGACTGCTACAGAGTGAGAGCTATACGTGTTGAGGATGAGCGCTGATCTCTTTATCTGTTGTATTGAGTGAATCACTCATGTAAAGAATGATTAGGTCAAAGTACTTGGCAAACCCTGTCCTCAATATTGATTTAGAGAAGACGGTGGCTTCTGTTCTCTAAAGGTAAACACAATTAAGATGGTTTGCAACTACGGGCTGAAGATTCAGCCCCGCACGCTGGCATTTCTCTGGCAGAAGTCCAGTGTTTTGTTATTGCAGGGCTTCTGATGTCCCTAAAGCATCTTGAATAGTGTTATTATTTGCCGTTGGCTTGTCCAGTATCAAATCTGGTATATAACAAAAAGAGAACTGTATTTATCTCAAAGTGCCTATGGATACTGATTTTGCTAGACGTTTTATTGGATTTAAAGCTATGAGACTGTCTAGATCAGTGTTTTCAGGCTTTCACAGGGCTGATAGTTCACCAAAAAATTACAATTCTGTCATTTACTCACTCTTATATTGTTCAAAATGTGTATGAGTATTGTTGAAAACACAAGATGATACTTCGAAGGATGTTGGTAAGCAGACAGTTGCTGGTAGCCATTGACTTCCATAGTTTTTTTCTTCTTCTCCATACTATGTAAGTCAATGGCTGCCAGCACTCTGATGACCCAGGACTGGTTTGAGAGGGTGTTGGTATAATTCATAGGACTGTCTCTTGCCTCATTGGGTCATCGTTTACGCTTATTTCAACAATGTTGCATTCATTTGCCACGTTTTTAACATTTAACTTAAACATTTATTCATTCATTTATTTAGAATTGTATTGTTTTGTGAATTTTACTGATGGTAAGTAAAGTTATCTAGCTGAATTTGTCGTTTTGGAATTATCAGGTAGAATTGTCTGAAAATTAGAAACCAATTTAATGATCATCTTCCCCATATGCAATCATTTTCTAGTAAAGGCTTTTTGTTTTTATTTTATAATTGTATTTATTTACTTTATTCTTTTTATTTTTTTATTTTTTATTTTTATTATTAAATAATGTTTAGGGGGAAAGTGAATATGTGGCAAGTAAAAATCAGAACTATTCATCCGACTGGAGTGGACCAGTATCACAAATTTGTGTTATTGAGCCCTGTATCACACTCTGTGTTGCACAATTAAGGCCCAAAGCCAGTTTAAAATTTTATGTTGCATGTTCAGAGTGATGCAACCCCTTCCTTGTCCTCAGGGTTGCACGGTTGCTTAGCACCCATCTCACTGTATAGATCTGTACATCAGAATCACTGATGAACTCTGACCTTTGATCCCCTAGGACCTTAGCGCTTGCGTACATGATCTCTCCTTTGGACGCGAGTGCGTTGGTGACAATTGCATTGCAGTGTCGACTTTGGTCACCCGCTCCTCTCCTTCTCCATGTACCTCCCCTGCATTTTCAATCAGGTCAAGCCGACTGCCTTTGTGGAAACGTGTGTCTAAAAAAGGAGAGAGGGAAAGAGGTGGAAACATGTGTCTAAAAAAGGAGAGGGAAAGAGGACAGGAGACACAGAGGGAGGAGGAATTGGGGGGTTTCTGAGCACTCAGGGTTCGGTTTGTTTTTGTAATGAGGTCAGTTATCTGCTGCGGTTTGGAGCCTTACAGATAAGAAGCATGTGTGTGATTAAGCCTCTGTTTGAGTTTGTCGTTAAAGTGGGCCTTTCAGATACTTTGATTCATGCACAAACACACTCCAGAGGACATCAAAGGGGGTCGAAAAGTTGAAAACAGCAGCAGGGCTCGTAATTTGCTCTTAGTATACAAAGTTAGCACTGTGTTCTTTGCTGAAGCAGCACATTGTGCTGTGGGCAGGTATGCGGGTGTGGGTCCACGTGAGGGGAACACTGTTCCTCCGCTAAGGGTGAACACACATCATGTGATGTGTCCCGGGCAGCGAAGTACAGGGAAATTCATGACTCCACTTAACATTAGCTGACTGGACGGTCACAAATAGCCAGTGGACAGAAGATAGCAGAATAACATTGGTCATGCACAGAGGTTTATGTTTGAAAGTCATAGGGGAAACAATGAAATCTCACAGTGATGTCTATATTGTAGATTTATGAACAGCTCCTGCCTGTAAGCCTAAAAAGTAAGCCTATTCTCTGTTCCAAACTCATATGACTTGACTTCTTTAAAAGGAGATGTTTTGAGGAATGTTCATGCAGCTCTTTTTTTTTTATAGTGACTGTCAGGCCTCCTAAGGGAATAAAAAAAAAATTATAAAAATGGTCCACATGTACACTACTGTTCCCCAGCAAGGATGCATTAAATTGATCAAAATTGACTGCAAAGACATTTTATCATGTTGTGGATGATTTCTATTTCAAATAAATGCTGTTCTTTTGAACTTTCTGTTCATCAAGACTCCTAAAAACTAATGTATAACAGTTTCTACAAAAATATTAAGCATTAAATATTAACTGTTTTTAACTTTAATAAGAATTAAGTAGCAAATCAGCATATAAGAATGATTTCTGAAAGATCATGTGACACTGAAGACTGGAGTAATGACTGCTGAAATTTCAGCTTTTTTAAATTACATTTTAAAATATATTAAAATGGAAAAGTTATTTAAAATTGTCATCTTTCACAAAATTAATGGTTTTACTGTATTTTTGATTAGGGCTGGGGAAAAAAAATAGATCTTTCGATTAATCGTTTTTTAAATGACATCGATTCGATACCGATTCTCAAAAGCCACGAATCGATCTTTTCCGGGATTTATTTCAGCACATTTAAAACAAGATCTGATTAACGTGAATCCTTAGTCTTCTCCACTAGATGTCACCCTTATTTACCTTGCGCGATGTTAAATAGCATTTGTATTAAAACTATATTCACTGAATGTAATTAAAAAAAAATCAAGAATCGAATCGAATCAAGAGCTTGCAAATCGAAATCGAATCGAATCGGGATATCTGAATCGATACCCAGCCCTATTGTTGATCTAGTAAATTAAGTCTTGGTGAACAGAAGAGACAAAAACATTTTAAAACATCTGGAATGACAGTCATAGAATTTTTTTTTTTTTTGATTGGACAAACAACAGCATGACAACTATTTAGTCACTAAAATTGTGTGTGGAAATAAGTGCTGTGAGCAAAAAAAATCTTATAGTGTTGGGCAATATGCTCCATAGTCATATCATCCTATCATCCGACTGTGAGATCGCTGATACACCATATCATCATGCTAATTTATTAGCCGGAGAGTGAACCAACGCCAGGGTATGGCTAAAAGCAGCCTAATGTTTGTGTAATCTATTAACTACACATTGTATCTTTTTAGTCAAGTAGCATATGGATGTTATTTTTTTAATATGACTGAATTTGTATTTACCATGATCACAATTTAATAAAAACATTGTAAGTTACTAATTATATAATGCTTACATTTCCTCAGTTATTCAATCATCAGCTACAGAAAACAAGCAAAGAACATTTACATTATCAAAGACAGCCCTCTACGGACGCCTTGGCAATTGAATTGCCATTGGCTAGTAAAATTTTTAGTTTACTCGCCAGACTGATAAATATGTAAATACACATATATCACAATTTGTGGGCTTCTGCTTGTCCACTCGCCTTTTGAGGACTGACCACAGGTTCTCTATGGGATTGAGATCCGGGGAGTTGTCTGCATTGAGCGTAAATATCTGAAAGTACACTCTTAACATCAGTCAAGCATTATTATATGATAAACAATATTATATAATGATAGAACTTTAGTAATTAGAATTAAAACTTGATAATCATGTATGAATGCATATTAGTCATTTTAACTGAACTTCAGACTGGTGGGGGTGCTTTTTTGGTCATTTAGTGTTTCTGTAAAAAAACAAAAGGGGGAAAAAAACTAACAAAAATACTGATAAGATAATAGTGATACAAATTCTACTAAGAACAATATAAAATGCACTAAGGATTAATGAGCTGCTGGATTCATGAATATTAATCAGGTTGTGTGCGTTCGCTCGAACTGATTTGCTGAAATCAAAACAGGGACGATAATAGGTGAGCGCCAGCCAATGAGATTGCCGTTTGCGCTTTAGTTCCGCCCACTACCGGAGAAAGCGGCAGTTCTTAAAAGCTCAAGAATTCCGAAGGAACGCTGTTATTTTGACAGGAAAATACAACAAAGAATATCGTTTACATGTAACGCGTCAATTCTCTCTCTCTGACTCTGCGTGTGTGTGAAACAAAGCGACGGCGAGTTGTGCGCCTTCACACTACAGTTTACGGTACATTAAACACAGGTGTAGTGGTCTGCATTCCCGCGGCTCTCCTGCAGGAACCGCGAGACCCGACCAGATTTTTTGCGCCGTGGGATTCAATTCCCAAATAAAACGCGGTAGCGGTCGGTAACTGGTGTAATTTGAACGGGAGCGGGCGTTCTAACAATATCCCGTTCCCGACGTCCATTTAGATCAGCATATGTGTGCTTTATTCTTATTGACCACCGGTACAGCCTGCACTCGGACTGTCAAGCACGCGCTGCACACATGCTTTCTGCATCACGCGTTTTATTTGCGGGGTCTGTGCAGCATGTGCATACCAATGCTCAGAGCAGGCTGTACCGGTGGTAAATATACGGCCCTCAGTCAGAACATGAGTGACAGAGCAAAATAAGGATGGAGCAAAGTGTGGATGAGCTGTCCTTGAAGGACGTTCAACTGTTTTGTTTATGTTTTGCTTAGCCTATAATTTTAAATGAAATATGTCATATTTATTTATTTTTCTCTGCGACTTTCCTACTGTGTTAACAGAAAAATGTCAAATGAATTTAGTATTTTTACAATATGAATAAAAATAGCTAATAGGCTATTTTTGTACAACCTGCAAAGTTTTTTTTTTTTCTCTTTGGGACACTTTTTCCTATTGTGTTGTAAATGTTGAACGAATTGTATCCTGGCAAGACGAATAAAAGATAAGAAATACAATTTTTGTACAACATTTTTATTTTCTCTGACACTTTTTTCCTACTGTGTTGCATAAAATATTAAACTAATTTTGTGTCTTAAGATAATTCATATAAATTCAAGTCAAAGTCAATAAATTCAAGACTCTTGACAAGACGAATAAAAAATAACATACAATTTTGTGCAGACTACACTTTTATTTGTTAGCCTATCTCTTTCTTTCAGTAGCGGAATTTTAAATGTGAGATTCTGGAAACGAGATCTAAATTTAGCGGGAACGGTCGGGAAGAAAATTATTCTAAGCAGACAGTGGGTGAACAAAGAGTGAATGTATAGCGGGAGCGGGTGGTTGCAGAATATAACCTTGCGGGAGCAGGCGGGACCAAAAAAATAGTTCCGCGCAGACCTCTACACGGGTGCGCTGCGCATCCATTCAGTTGAACTGAAAAATATCACAGATCGCTTGACGGAGAGTAAAACTCTGAAGCGCTCAGTCAGTGTGTTCGGCGAGTGAAAATATATCTGTGCTAAACTTATACTTAGCCTCCAACTCACACACTGGCGAGTAAAATCTGAGAATTTATTAGCCATTGGCTAATATTCAACATCATCTATTCGCCCAGAGTGAAGATTTAGTCGCATATGCGAGTGATTTACTCGCAATGTAGAGGGTTGAAAGAGCATCACTGACTTCAGTCTAGCACGAGTTTATGCACGTTAAAAAACACTCCCATTATGATAAGTGAAGCTATCTCTTATACTTACATCAAGCACATCTGCACTTTGTTGTTTATGATAAGAGAATTCGCAAGAGAGGAGTCAGTGAGCGTGCACACTCAACAACAAAACTCCGGTCGGTGTTTCGGCGATGACTCATCTGAACGCCTCTGATTGGCCATTGCATTTATAAGCTCAACAGAATCGTGTGTGATTGGTTATAACGCACAATACTGTAAAAACGCATAAAAAGAAATATGATGGGACAAACAAGCCCTAATATTAATTAGATCATAATACTAGTCTGATGATGATAATAATAATAATCGTCTTGATATCGTCAAAGGCATCAGCCACAGGCGATATCTGACAATCGTCGATACGCGATGGTATCGTCTGTCGGCACAACCCTATTAAAATATTCTCTTTTGTCTTCCAAGTACAAAATTAAACTATGGGTTTGTGATTTAAACAAAAAAAAAAATCATTTTTCATCATTCATTTTTGAGTGAACTGTTCCTGAACGAGCCTTAACCTTTCATTAAACATGAACTGTTCCTGTCTGTTTTTAAAGCTTTGGTTTTTGATCTTTGGTAACAAGTTAGTTGTTCACTTATTTCAGTCACCAATATCACAGTCTCTCACTGCATTATCACTGCATTTATGCGTCTCCTCCCTGACTGGTGTGTCTTCCTTCAGGCAGGGTGTTTGCTGTCCCCACCCCACATGAATAACATCCAACAAGACACTCCTTTCCAACCTGTCCCTGTCCTAATATTGAGTCACTCCCCCTGCAGGGAAGACCTTAGTCACCCTTGACATTTTTTGATGTGCTACAGTCTTATGACCTACATTAACCGGTTCTTGAGTGCCATCTCTCTTTTTTTTAATGCAAAAAGTAAGCAGTCTTATGTCTCAGCTTTTCCTTTTTCTGATTTTCAGAGGCATCAGAGATCAAAAGCATCTCATTCAGAGAGTTTCTTTCACCGTGGGGTTTCGGTCTAAGTGGGCCACAAGTGCATGCAATGAATAAATGAGGGAAATAAAAATGCTCAAATTCACCACAGCCTCTAAATCATGCTGAGTTTTAATTTGTTTGTATGCATTGGCTAAATCCTCATCTCATCTGTCTAGGTTGCTGTGGTGAAGATGAAACACACCGAACGTGTTTACGCCATGAAGATTCTCAACAAGTGGGAGATGCTGAAGAGGGCCGAGGTAAACAGATTTCTGTTCATGGCTCATCATCATTTGTTACAATTTTCAGGGCTTCAAGCGGCAACTAAATGGTTGAAAAGGTGTTGAAAATATATCTAGCATTTCAAAAAGTAGTTGCTAGCAAAATATAAATTTTTAGGGATGCTCCGATCGATCGGCCAGAGATCGGTATCGGGCGATAATCACATTTCATGACTCGATCGGTACTCACTATTTAGCCGATCTCACGAACCGATCGCAATTTGATGACGTGAACGCCTGACCACGTACATGATGCGTGGGGACGTAAATGATTTTAAGCCACAGTCATGTCATCGCCGGTGTGGAAATGCTATGACGTTTCGAGAAACAATGAAAAATTCGCTATATTTGTCGTGTATGTTTTGCATGATGATGAATGGATGGTTCATATTTAACAGCAGATTCAGTGACATTAGAGCTGATCTGCGCCTCACTGCACAAGTATGCGGCGCGTTACGTCTCCACGGGAACCGGAGCTGATCGCGGCTGCTCTAGTCAATGCTTGTGTTTATGCAGCCGCGGCATGGTTCTGTCTTTTGTGAGCTGGCAAAGCATGGAGAACGGAACAAAACCTCATCTGAGCCATATCGCTGATCGTGGGCTGCTTTTAAATGAACGTTTATTTATAAAACAAAATATCTTCTTTGGCCATATTAGCCTACTCAATAGCATTAACACAGGCTTTACGCCTTTCAAACTTTATCTGGAATGTCACCGTTTCTGTCACTGCCACTTCCCGATCAGGCGAACGAACACACACGCGCGCGTGAAATCGTCTGCCTCATGAAAAAAATGTAATTAATATTTGCATCATTTATGATTTCTTTTATCCACCCGCGACCCACCCTCAAATAATCAGAATGTATTTTAAAGCGGGAGAAACAGAGGTTTCCCCGGTAACAGCTGTACACAAAGCAGCGCTGAGCTCACAAACTCTGCTTTATCAGGCATATAAATGTATTGTTCATTGTTCGTTCATGTTAGTTAATACATTAACCAACATTAACTAATGGAACGTTATTGTAAAGTGTTACCTTAATATTAAATATCAATATATTATTTTTATTCACTTCTATGTAACAGAATCAGAAATAAGTTTTCTTTTTTTTCTTTTTTTTGGACTTTATTTGGAATCCAAATAATGTATAGTCCTACAAAGCTATTATTATCAGAGCATGTGAGCAGAGCATAGTGTCACTGAAGGTAGCATCATTTTACCAACGTTGTCCAGTACAGCTGTTACTACACCATGTTATAGCACAGTAGCGCTACTGCAAACAGGAACAAGTATACTGCATAGAAATTTCCTGTCAGCGCGTTATTTGAGCGGACTTTGCTTTTTCCGGTGAGCATGAGCGGTACACGAGCAGAACGCACATTCATAGAGCGGAATATTGAGCGGAGCGTCAAATCGTGCAGTGACAAGGAGAGTGAAACCTGCGGGCTGAACACTGTCGGGTGGAGCGCGGCATGCCATATATATTATTTATATGTAGCCTATATTTTCGGCTCGTATTTTCGCTCGTTTTTCTCTTTCGGCCGAAAACCGAAAATGCCATTTTAGGCCGATAATTTTCGGCGGCCAAAAATTTGGTGCATCCCTAGGAATTATCTAAACTGAACAGCCAAAAATATCCATCTATATTGAGCAATTCTGTAATTTGGCAACTAAAGTTGCATTGTTTGTAAGAACCAGTGAGTTGCTAGTCCTAGTTTTCCCATAAGATCTCCATAGCATTTTCCCATAGTCAGTACCAAGCCTCTTCCTAATGGCTCGATGACTGCAATCAAACCCTCTCTACTGAAGTGTATAGGAGCGCAAGGTAATTTTCCTTTCTACTCCAGCTCTTTCTTGCCCCGGTTTCAGCCTGATCAGTCCTGACAGTGCCCACAGGCCTCCCAGAGGCATGTCAGGAGAACTTTTGTCACTTGGACTTGTCCATAATCCTCTTTGAGCTTCACTGGGCTCCTTTTATTCCTCCTTTATTACATGTCCAGAGTCCCAATTCAAACAGATATAAGATCTAAGACTAACATCTAAAATGGGAAACCCATGTACATCATCACTGCAGGTGGATGTAGTTTAATTTATTGAATGAGTTACCCATTCATTCTTGATCTCCAAAAACTAGGGCTGCACAATTAATTGTTTTAATTAATTTTATTTAATTGAAAATAAAAAAAATTACTATGTGTCAGTTTTTCTTATAAGGTTGTTAAAGCAAAGTGTAGGAAATAACAAAAATAGTTTTTGAATGTTTGGATGTAATAAGTCTCCTCACATCTAATGTAGACGGCGTGTTTCCGGGAAGAGAGGAACGTCCTGGTGAATGGAGACTGCCAGTGGATCACTACCCTGCATTATGCTTTCCAGGATGACAACTACCTGGTGTGTGTCTCCATCTCTCCATACACTTATTCTCTTAGGACATAACTGAATGTTAGCTGTCAATTAGTGAGTTGTTAAGCCTCAACACTCGCAATTTTTTTAGACCTTCACATCTCGAGCCTGATATAAATCATAATCTAAATTATTAGCAGTAATGCAATGTTATTTTATGTTATTTATATGCTAAAGTAATATTTCTTAAGATTTTTAACTATATTTGTTAACTTAAATTTTAAAAATAAAAGCTTTCATTTAAATTTTAGTTTAAGTTGTAATTTTATTTTATGTGAATTTACATGCTTTAGTAATTTATTATTATTATTTTGAATAATTCTATTTAGCTTTCATCTTAATTCAGTTTTATCCATTTAAATATCTTAAACAGAAATTAGAAATTTTACTAGAAGTTTTTTTATGTAATATTTATATATTTTTTATCTTTATTTCTGCTTTAGTTTAATTAAAGAAAACTATTTTGAATAGTTTTAATTAACAATAACAACACTGAATGCATAAATAGCACCCATTCTGGGTGTAATGTAAGCTATCTTGAAAAAACCTCTAAGCCATACATATTTAATGTAATTAATCTGTAATTATATGATGTTTAAATAATTATCAGTGTAAATGGTGGCCATGATGAAAATGTCATGTTTATCAGAGTGACTGATGATTATTTGTAGCACAAACTCTGATAGCGCAGCCCCTCAAACACGCTAACACAGAGTACTGGAGGTTAGGGCACAGTGCATTCTGTGTGGTTACGTGATAAATATTTGTTAATCATACTACTCTTTGATGTCGTTCAGTTGATATTATGAAGTGCTGAGTCAGTGTTTGTGTAATTGAATGGTGTTGTGTGATAAGGGATGATAATGTCTCCTCCTGCAGTACTTAGTGATGGATTATTACGTGGGAGGCGACCTGCTGACTTTGCTTAGTAAATTTGAGGACCGACTCCCGGAGGACATGGCCAAGTTCTATGTGGCAGAGATGGTGCTCGCTATCCACTCCATCCATCAGCAGCGCTACGTACACAGGTGACATGATTGTGTGTTTGTGTGTGTGTGAATGGAGAATTAAAGAACAAGTGAGAATCAGACGCAGACTTGATTCTTGGTTCGCTTTAACCAGCAAGACTTAGTTTACCACAAAGATCATGCTGGTAGACTGGCACCAAACTAGCATAAACCAGCCCAGACATTTATACTTATACATTTAGCGAACACTTTTACCCAAAGTGAGTCAGCTCATGCATTTCCTGGGAATCGAACCCATGACTTAGGAGTTGGGATACTGGGATATAATCCTGGGCATTCATGCTGGTCTTCTCAGCAAGGTTTTGCTTTGTTCTAGGAGTTGTGTGGACAGGTGTCTTTTATACACCTAACGAGCTGACATTAGGAGTAACTTCTTAAAGTGGCGGGACTAATCTGTGTTCCACATGGGCACATAACCAATCTGTGGGAGCCAGAATTCTTGCTGGTTGGTAGGGGATCAAATTTTCCGGGAAGAGAGGAACGTCCTGGTGAATGGAGACTGCCAGTGGATCACTACCCTGCATTATGCTTTCCAGGATGACAACTACCTGGTGTGTGTCTCCATCTCTCCATACACTTATTCTCTTAGGACATAACTGAATGTTAGCTGTCAATTAGTGAGTTGTTAAGCCTCAACACTCGCAATTTTTTTAGACCTTCACATCTCGAGCCTGATATAAATCATAATCTAAATTATTAGCAGTAATGCAATGTTATTTTATGTTATTTATATGCTAAAGTAATATTTCTTAAGATTTTTAACTATATTTGTTAACTTAAATTTTAAAAATAAAAGCTTTCATTTAAATTTTAGTTTAAGTTGTAATTTTATTTTATGTGAATTTACATGCTTTAGTAATTTATTATTATTATTTTGAATAATTCTATTTAGCTTTCATCTTAATTCAGTTTTATCCATTTAAATATCTTAAACAGAAATTAGAAATTTTACTAGAAGTTTTTTTATGTAATATTTATATATTTTTTATCTTTATTTCTGCTTTAGTTTAATTAAAGAAAACTATTTTGAATAGTTTTAATTAACAATAACAACACTGAATGCATAAATAGCACCCATTCTGGGTGTAATGTAAGCTATCTTGAAAAAACCTCTAAGCCATACATATTTAATGTAATTAATCTGTAATTATATGATGTTTAAATAATTATCAGTGTAAATGGTGGCCATGATGAAAATGTCATGTTTATCAGAGTGACTGATGATTATTTGTAGCACAAACTCTGATAGCGCAGCCCCTCAAACACGCTAACACAGAGTACTGGAGGTTAGGGCACAGTGCATTCTGTGTGGTTACGTGATAAATATTTGTTAATCATACTACTCTTTGATGTCGTTCAGTTGATATTATGAAGTGCTGAGTCAGTGTTTGTGTAATTGAATGGTGTTGTGTGATAAGGGATGATAATGTCTCCTCCTGCAGTACTTAGTGATGGATTATTACGTGGGAGGCGACCTGCTGACTTTGCTTAGTAAATTTGAGGACCGACTCCCGGAGGACATGGCCAAGTTCTATGTGGCAGAGATGGTGCTCGCTATCCACTCCATCCATCAGCAGCGCTACGTACACAGGTGACATGATTGTGTGTTTGTGTGTGTGTGAATGGAGAATTAAAGAACAAGTGAGAATCAGACGCAGACTTGATTCTTGGTTCGCTTTAACCAGCAAGACTTAGTTTACCACAAAGATCATGCTGGTAGACTGGCACCAAACTAGCATAAACCAGCCCAGACATTTATACTTATACATTTAGCGAACACTTTTACCCAAAGTGAGTCAGCTCATGCATTTCCTGGGAATCGAACCCATGACTTAGGAGTTGGGATACTGGGATATAATCCTGGGCATTCATGCTGGTCTTCTCAGCAGGGTTTTGCTTTGTTTATTCCCTAAAATTATGTAAAAAGCAAACTGTGGTTGATCATTTTATATATCACGTAACCCCTTCCTGTCCAAGTGAGCCATTTTTAGCCAGAATAAGCTGCAATGTGGGCCGGACTTTATGCTGATAGTCAAGTTTTAATCGCAAGACTAGATCCAGACAAAACGACAAGATTTACCCAATGTAGGATTCTGCCCAAGTGTTTGAACATGTACTCACAAGTATAGCAGAGTGGTCATTGGCCCTGTGTGAGTAATGTGCACACTGGAGATCAACAGCACCTCACCCATATGTCCACTCCCACATGAAACATTTAATGAAATGACCGCAGATGGCTGTGGTGTTCTGGGCTGCAGATCTGTTCAGGTTCAGGGGCCTCTTCCTGGCTGCTTGTCCTGGACTGCCATCCGGTCCAGCTGAGCCCCCTCTTCCTTCCTTTTGTGGAAGCGTCACCTCTGATACAGTAGCGCTATTCAAATGGTAGTTTACCAAAAAATAAACATTTACTAACCCTCACCTTATTTACAACCTATAAAGAGGTGTTTAGCAGAATGTAAGCACTTTATGAATAAAATAACACTGAAATAGTGGTATGGCTTAGTGTGATTATGGAATTGCAAAAGCTGTTATTTAATTCAATGAATACATGCACTACTTGTTTTAGAGTGAAGCGCAGCACTTTTACACACAAGCACCTCATGATCCCGTATTTTTAGTGTTTCCGAGCACCTCGTTTCACGGTAAATGCTGCTCCAAACAAACTGCATTTGGGATACTTACAGCTTTGAAAATGCAACATGTGCCAATAAAAGCTCAATGCATCTTATGTTTGAAAATTAAGGATATTAAGACATAAATATAAGTATTAATTTCCAGTTTTACTGTATTTTACTGTAAGAATTTCTCTTATTCTTGACATATTTTTAATTTTACAGTGAAATTACGATAGGAGTATTTCTTATTTTGTGTACTATTTTTCTTTATTAGTAATAATACTTATAGTACTACTAATAATAATATTTATAGTCATATAAATATATCTTATATTTATATTGATATCAATTCCTATTGAAAAAAATTGCAATTCGATTTATTTATTTATTTTTTTTTTCACCTAAATTGTGTGACCCTAGCAGAATGTTCACGCTGCTCTTTTCCCAACAATGGATATGAATGGCTGCTGCTGTCAAGCAATATTTTTAGCAAATAACAACCTAGATTTCAGTCTTTTTATCTAAAAAAACTATCATATTACTTCAGAAGACTTGGATTATAGTGCAATAATTTAACTAAAAATGTGATTATTTAAACAACTTCTATGATGTTCCTATGGTGCTTTTTTGAGCTTAACAACATCAGTTCTCTTCAGTTTTCATTTTACAGAAGAGGGTAGCATTAACTTTCTTTAGTCATACAGGTTTGTATTGATATGAGGGTGAATTAATGAAGACATTTTATTCTGAGTCTTTAACTTGATTCCCCCAACCAATCATAACAGCCTTTTAAACACATCGCATCATGACCCTGCTGGGCCAAAGTAGCTGACTAAAGTCATGCTAGCGCTCGTAAACGCGTGTGTCCACGGGTACATCCCTTCGTGCTTATACTGACACCCAGTGAGGTTGTGAATTGTGTGGTGTGTGTGTGATGAGTTTTGACACCATGTTTACTCTGTACCCGCTGTGCTCGCCATGGTGCCAGGGCTGTGAATCAGAGGGCACTGTGTGTGTGGCCCAGTCGTCGAGAGACAGGGACTGAGTGTGTGTGAATGGGGGAGGGTGAACAAAGGCAGGCTGTTTACATGGAGAGCAGGGCATGGCTGGGCATGAAGAAACAGCCACCCTGGAGAGCGGACGCAGGGTGGGTTGCCCACTGGAGTAATAACACCTCACAGCGCAGGGCAGCGTCAGCTGTGTGATGAACGGCGCTGAGTGCCGTGTTTTTTTCACCTCTGTCAAAGCCATCTTTATAGAGGTGGTTCTTAACTGGTGGGTCATGACCCAAGAATGAGCCACAGGTCTGTGCTAAATGTGAATAATAATATGCAACCTACTAGGGGTGGGAGATATGATCAAAAGCTTATTATAATATAAGTACATTTATTTCATGGTAACGATATTTCACAAAGTAGTTATTTTTGCTTTAAATAAGGTCTTTATGATATCAAAATTTTTGATACCATAGAAATTTCATAATTCTTTGCACCAGTGTCAATATCATAAAAAACTAATACTAGCCAAAATTTGAAAAAAGCTAACTGAAGACAAGTAAACAGTCAGCGATTAAATAAGAATATAATTACAAGCAATAGGACAAGAAAAACAACAATAGAACAAATAAGAAATGCTACATACTTTGTGTAATCAAATGTATAAAAACACTGCTTATTCTCACTGTGTAAATTAAATATATATTTCTTTTTTTGAAAGTTACAAAAGTTTCTTGATTTGAAACAATATTACTCATTAGAACATGCAGAACTAAGAAATATTTTTTTTCTATTAAGATACTTTTGTTAAGGAAAAATTACTGGAAAAGTGTAAAGAATTCAAAAACGTGAAGTGTTTCACATTAGACTTTCACATTAGAGAAAAAATCTGCCTTTAAACTTGAAAGAAATAAAAATTTGACATTTATAGTGATAGTTATTGATATCGACAATAAAATAAATATAATTTTTTTGGCCATATCGCCCAGCCCTACTCCCACACTCTATGAGCACTGTCTTGACGCACCCGCACCTCTGACACGCATATAGCAAAATTAGTTCTCTTTCACTGCTGACTGCATTTCAACGGCTTAAAATCACTTGTTTTAAACCGCAATGCTTAAAAACGTGTGCAAACGATACATTTTCGTGACCACTTAGCACAGCAAAGTCACATGAATGTGTAACACACCAATAGAGGCGATAGTCAAACATCTCTAGCGGTTGACACATTTCTACTGGTTAATCATGTCTACGGGTATATCGCCCACCCCTACAACCTTCAATATAAACATGCATGCATTAGCTGACATGAACAAATGATATCTACACTACCAGTAAAAAGTTTGGGGTCACTAAGATTTTTTTCAAATAAATTAATACTTTTATTTAGCAAGGATTCATCAAAAGAGACTTTTATAAGAAAGTATATGATTCCTGTAGGGTCATGCGACTTTAAAGGCTGGAAAGACTGAAGACTGCTGAAAATTCAGCTTTTCCATTACAGGAATAAATCACATTTGAAAACTCATTAAAATAGTAAATATTTTTTTTACTTTGGAATTGTAATAATATTTCACAATTTTTCACTCTATTTCTGATCAAATAAATGCAAATTTTTCTTTAGCATTTATAGTCTTTTTTAATGTTAGTTTGTTCACAGCATATCAACAAACGTTACCAAAATATTTAATTTATTTTAAATGTATTAGTTGAAATTACAAATAAATAAACAAAGTCAACAAATGAAACCGTATTGTAAAGTGACAAAAGAGATTTATCAGCCATTTATTATTTCTAGCCAAATAAGGTAGTTGCCAACCTGGACAGGTTGCATGATATACCCTCATCCTCAAAAACCAAAACTGCAGATGGTTTAGAAGAAAAATGATCCGACCTAGACTACATTAAATACAAGTTAACATGCAATGAGGGTAACCATGGTTTCCGCTGACCACATTGTGTTTGTGTAAGTACTGAGAGCATGAAACCACTGAAATTTGAGAGACATTTAGAAACCAAAATTGTCTATTTTCCTGGTCATTCTAAGTGATGTTAGTAATTCTACATATTATTGGGCCCATGCTGTTCATTTTAATATTAATAGTTACCAATCTTTCATTTTTAATGACATTTTTGTGTGCTAAACAATTGAGATTTAGGTCACCACTTGATGTCCAATGTAAAGTCCTGAAGCAAAGCCGGTTAAGAACCACTGCTTGAGTTATTTCATGCTTAAATGCTGTGTTTCCTGTTCCCACAGGGACATAAAACCAGACAACGTGCTACTGGACATGAACGGTCACATCCGTCTCGCCGACTTCGGCTCCTGTCTGAAGATGATGCAAGATGGCACGGTGAGTATGTGATGAAGGGCTCAACTTTGAACTCAAGTGTCCATCTAAAACCAGAGTCAGTTTGTCATCCTTGCAGGGTGGTCTCCATCTGTTCGGTGAAAGCACTGCCCCTGCCCTCTTTTCTCTCTCTGCTCCTGACATTAATAGAGCTGCTCTTGGCCCTGCTGCCCTAGAAGGGGAGGGCTAATTAGAAAGGCCCATCGCTGCCCACCCCTCTGGCTCACAGACTGATGAGTCACCATAGCGCACTGATAACAAGACCAAGGCCAAAACAGCTTTTATCTACTGCTCTGTGTGTGTGTTCTCTGTGCCAGCAGCATGTAGAAGGGCAGAGCGGGACTTTAGTTTTTCAGCTGCACATGTGCTGTGTTCCACACCAACTGAGCAGATCCCTGCATGTTTGTAGATGTTACACCTATATTTAGATGTTGAGTACAGGAGACCTTTGCGATTATTCAAAACTAAAGCAAAATCGTGATCAGTTCACAGATATTACTGCTCCACACAAACTCATTTCTGCATGCGCTCTGAGTTTGAGGTGCTTATAACGTGTACTTGAGGAGTGCTTATAAACCAGCTGTTGTCAGCATAAGAGAAGCTTTAAAGGCTTCCAGCAGTTTTCGACATTCGATTACATTAAATAATGTAATAAATATTAGTGTTGTTATTATATTAGTATATTTATTTTTTGTATATTATATTATTTTTTGAAAACATTTTATTTTACAGTGAAATATTGCATTGGTAATATTTCTTATTTTGTTTGTTTTTAGAAAAAAAAACATCAATTTAATATAAATTTAAAATATATTGTAAAATGAAATTATAAAATTATTATTATGAAATTAGAAATTAATAATAGTAATTATTAGAAGTAGTAACATTGGTATATATTTTTGGTTACATTGTGCAGCCCTACAAATAAGCACAGTACAGCTGGAGCTTTAAAAAAAAAAAAAATCAGAATTTGTTTATCAGAAATATCACATTTTTATTTTTTTTTCCCCCCCAAATCATTCAGCCATAGAAGATTGTGGTCTTGTGATCATTGTATTGGACAAGTCGTCAATGTTTTGCTCCATTTTTTACTCCTGCAGTTTAAATGTGTGTACCTGCTAGAAGTAAATTTTGTCTGTTTATAGTCACACTTACATAAAGGTGAGTTTTTGCAAACATTAAAGTAAAAGCCACAAAGCCTC
The DNA here is from genome assembly GCF_001515605.1 of Sinocyclocheilus anshuiensis. Taxonomy (NCBI): domain Eukaryota; kingdom Metazoa; phylum Chordata; class Actinopteri; order Cypriniformes; family Cyprinidae; genus Sinocyclocheilus; species Sinocyclocheilus anshuiensis. The sequence continues at coordinate 391,756 of NW_015539855.1, forward strand.
ATGGTGTCTGTAATGTTGCTTGAAGGCATCTTTATGCATCTCTCAACATCTTTCAACGTTATCTTAGACAGTCTTTACGTCTTCTCTGCAATTAAACATTCTACAAAAATAACCGGAGGTCAAGACATGTTTTGAGTGCTTTTGTATGGTACATGTTTTATGGGCAAGATTGAGCAAGACTTGGCATGGTGAATATTATGTGTCTACACCCTTATAGTAGTGTTTTTGTGCACTACTGGTTAATGTGTCTATAGCTGTTGTCACTTATTTAAAGGCATCCAGAAGTTCGGGGTCTGTAAGATTTTTTTATGTTTTTGAAAGAAGTCTCTTAGGCTCACACAGACTTAATTTTTTTGATGAAATCTTAATTTAAAATAACTGTTTTCTAGATTGTTTTATATTTTAAAATGTAATTTGTCCCTGTAATGGCAAAGCTGAATTTTCTGCATTATTGCTCCAGTCTTTAGTGTCACATGATCCATCAAAAATCATTCTAATATGCTGATTTGCTGCTCAAAAAAACAATTACTTATTATTATCAATGTTGGAAGTTATGCTGCTCCATATTTTTGTGGAAACTATTATATATTTTTCAGGATTCTTTGAATTGAAAGTTCAAAAGAACAGCATTTATTTGAACTAAATCTTACAACATTATAGAAATCTTTCCTGTCACTTTGAAAAACAAAGTGACTTGTTTGTGACCTCACTTCCTGTCATCCCCTGTGCAGGTCCAGTCATCAGTGGCTGTGGGCACCCCAGACTACATCTCCCCTGAGATCCTGCAGGCCATGGAGGATGGCATGGGGAAATACGGGCCGGAGTGTGACTGGTGGTCTCTAGGAGTCTGCATGTATGAGATGCTCTATGGCGAGACGCCCTTCTACGCTGAATCCTTGGTGGAGACCTATGGGAAGATCATGAACCACGAGGTGAGATGATCTATCATTGTGTTTTTGGTATTTGTCCAGTTTACATGTTCCCCACCACTGAAAAAACAAACACATTTACAATCTCACATTTGCATCTTGAGAAATTAGAAATTTCTCATGATAAAAAAAGCATGAACCACAGTGAATCCGTTGATAATATTTATTCATAGCGTAAGCTAATTATCATGACAAATAACATCCCGGCTGTAACTCCTTTGGGACACATAAAATCAGGACTGCCCTAATTTTATCGGCACATCTGGTCACCCCTGAGTAGTGGTTTAGAGTGGAAAATCTGGTCTAATTTGCACTATTTAGGAGCGTTTCCAGTTCCCCTCTCACATCACGGATATGTCAGAGGAGGCTAAAGACCTGATCCAGCAGCTGATCTGCAGTAGAGAGCATCGGTTGGGTCAGCACGGCATCGAGGAGTTCAAGAAGCACCCCTTCTTCTCCGGCATCGACTGGGAGAACATTCGCAACACAGAGGCACCGTACATCCCTGACGTCAGCTCTCCCTCAGACACCTCCAACTTTGATGTAGACGATGATGTGCTGAAAAACCCGGTTGGTTTAACACTTTTGATGAGGAAAAAACATTTTGTCCCATATGAAATAACAAGCCTGAAACCTTAAGTATACTAGAGTGTCCACTTGTTTGTATTTAACTTTTGACTCTTTCTGTTTCCCCATGCAGGACATCGCTCCCCCAGTATCTCACACAGGTTTCACCGGGCAGCACTTGCCCTTCGTGGGCTTCACCTACACCACAGACAGCTGTTTCTCAGACCGCAGCAGCGTGAGGAGGGTGGCGCTGGCAGATGGAGGTGCCGGGGAGGATCTCCAGGATGGGGGTCTGCAGGTTGAAGCTTTTGAGAAGAGGATTCGCTGTCTGGAGCAGGAGAAACAGGAGCTCAACCGCAAGCTGCAGGGTAATAAATATAAACTCCACCTGATATCTGAAGAAAGCATTTAAAGGATTGGTTCATCCAGACATTTAAATTGTCATCAGTCACTCAGAAGACTTTTGTTCATCTTTGAAACACAAATGAAGGTGTTTTAAATGAAACCTAATAGATTTCTGTTTCTCCATTGTAAGTCCATTCCACTGAAACTTCAAAAAGTTCATAAAGGTATTCCATATGAAGTGAGCACATGTGAATAAAGCCTGAATTAGTTCCTTATAAAGTGAAGGTGTTTCTTAATAAGACTTGGATTAAACTGCTTGGTTCATAGGAATTACTTTTGCAATCTCTTTTTGAACTTTTTGAAGCAACAAAAACAGAAGTCTCTCAGGTTTCATAAAAATATCTTCATTTGTCCCTTAAAATGGTTTTGATGGCAGAATCATTTGCCAAAATAATCATTTTTGGGTGGATTTATCACTTTAAGCCCTTGTTATATAATCTATTTGGTGTTAGTAGTTTTGTTTCATTTTGTAAATCCATCAGTGAAATGTTTTCTAAGTATATACTGATTGTTTGTTCCACTCATGATTTCCTAGAATCCACTCAGGCTGTTCAGTCCCTCCATGGCTCTGGGCGTGGGGCTGGCACACTTGGTCGTGATAAAGAGATTAAAAAACTCAATGAGGAAATCGATCGGCTCAAAAAGAAGCTGGCAGGTAATGGGTCTCCCAATCCTTGTCAATGGATATATGATATGATAAAGTCTGTTATGAGTCTTGTCAAAGCACTACACACATGCTTACGTTATAGATTAACTATGATCACGCATTGGTAGAAAAGTGCCGTGTCAAGATTGTGAGTCAACGCCACTTCCTCTTATCAGAATTTCTTGATTTGATTATTTGGCTGTATATTTGTGTCAGCTAATCAGTCACATCCAAGATAACTCTGAGTAACTTTTCTCTCCCCAGACTCTGATAGGCTGGAGCACCAGCTCGAGGAGGCAGTGACTTTGAGACAGGACTTTGAAAGTTCCTCCAGCAAACTAAAGGCCCTGGACAAGCAAGTCAAAGCTCTCAAGCAGGAGAAGGAGGATATCCATAAGGTATGAGTGACTGGAGAGTTGGGTTACCAGTCATTCCTGAATGCAAGAACTGCTTTCTTGTAGTACGAGAAATTATTCCCACAAATGTAAATATTCCTAAACTTTTTCAGTCCTGCATGGGAATCAAAAGGAATTTCTGATTTCTGTTTACAATTTAGTTCCTTAAAAGTTCCGTTAATGTTTGGTTTTGTATGTTGAAGAACAAATATTTGGGAAGAAATAGTAATTAATTGGTAAATGATGAGATGCATTTACTCTTGCAAAAGTTATTTACACAAATCTTTTAAAATACATTATAAATAGTACCATCAAACGATTAATCACATCCAAAATGAATTTTTGTTTGCATAATATATGTGTACTATGTATGCATATTTATTATGTTTATATAAATACACACACATGCAGTATATATTTTGAAAATGTTTAAATGTATTTACATGTATACATTTATATTCATATCATTTATATTATATATAAATATATTTAATATATAAACATACATTTTTTTTTAAATATATACATGCATGTATGTGTATTTATATACACTTAATATACGCAGTACACACACATATATTATGTAAACAAAAACTTTTATTTTGAATGCCGTTAATTGTGATTATTCATTTGACAGCACTAGTTACATAATAAACAACCAGCCAGTAACTACACTGATTTGTCACACAAGCCTTAAAAATAAATGAAAATGCACCTTTTTCAACTTTTTAAATACGTCTAATTTTGAATCTAATTTTGAATTATTCATTCGTGCATACGTTTTAATCACCTTGTAATTTTTCAGAATTCAAAATCCAGTCAATAACCGTTGGATATAAGTCTGCACTCTGTTATTGTTTTGTCACTAATCCATTACACTCAGGTGTAGGTCACCATAAGAAAGAAAATATTTGCTGCATTGTAAGCTTTGTTTGTTTGTTTCACTCAAAAGAAAATGCTGTATGGTTTAAATTCATTAAAATAAATTTATATGAAAAAAACGAATGCTTTTCGGAACAAAAACAGGATCTCAGTTCTCAACTCTGTAAAGAGATACAAGGTGTAAAAATCTCTTGAACACCTTCAGAATAAGTGTCGTCATATACTGTGCATGAAACACATTACATGCTGTAACAGATTACGTGACTGCAGACATAACTGCCAGAGAACAGTTCTCCTGTCCTCGTGCTGAAGATTACATGTCCTCAACCTCAGCTTTATTCAATCAGGAAGTTCGTAAACACTGGCCCGCTTAATCAAGATTAATGTCATTACCCCCTCACACAGGGCAGGTCAAGATTCTCACCGCGTATCACATTTTTAGCTAATCGAATCTGTCGGGCCGTTCCACTTGACTCTTGACCCAGAGACCTGGCTCGTACCCACCAAAGCTCTGCATGACTGGTGTATGAGAACCATTCCAGCCTGTTTTTTTTTTGTCAAAAATACTTCCAGTAAGAATTCTCTCTGTTAATTTCACGTGTGCCAGTTGATATCCTTACGAGTGTGTGTCTCGTTCTTTTAGCACACAACTCCCAATTCTCTTGATGGTTTCTATTTCTCACTCGGCCTCTTTTCAGTCCTGTCTCTCCAAGCACGGCTGCTCTTTCCTTTTTCTCTCCTTCCACTGCTCCTCTCGCACACTCTTTCACTGCTATCGTTTTCACAGCTTCTGATCTCACCCCTCCATCCCATTTCATCCGTTTCTCTTGCTCTCCCTTTCCAGCAACTGATGGAGTCTCTGGATCGCCTGAAGTCTCAGACCAAGGAGCTGAAGGACGCCCACCAGCAGCGGAAGCTGGCCATGCAGGAGTTCTCGGAGCTGAACGAGCGTATGGCCGAGCTGCGCTCGCAGAAGCAGCGTCTGTCAAGGCAGCTGCGGGACAAGGAGGAGGAGATGGAGGTGGTGATGCAGAAGATCGACGCCATGCGCCAGGACATCCGCAAAACCGAGAAGGCCCGCAAAGAGGTGAGCAGCATGATTGAAGGGGGTCACGCGGCCCCTCTTGTAATGTTATGACTGTTTTGGATCTGTTTTTAAAGTAGATGGAGATGAATTGTCAGGGGCTTTCAATCAGGAAGACGTATTCACGCTACATGTGTCATCCTGGTATTCTGAACCCGTGCCGTGTTTATTACTCCAAGTCATCATGTTAACACCCCCGGGGCTGACGGAGGGCACAGTCAGATGAAAACAAGGCCTTGGAATGTGCCACATTTTTGAAGTTCATCAGTCACGCTCCAGAGAGAGACGGACTCAACAGCTCCAAATCTCCCTAGACGACAGCAGGAATGTCTTCACACCCCTTCCCGCCCCCTCCCGTCCCTGCAGACCAGCCTCACGGACCCCATGACCTCCTCTGGACCTCAGTGACTAACTCGAGCCAGATGGACGACACTGATCGCAGTGCTGACTGCAGCTGGATTGAGACCCTCCCCCATTTATACGCTCTTTTCTTTTATGTTTCGTTTCTTTCTCTCTCATGCACAAGGCGGAAGCGTTTCAGGGCGAACAAAAATGTTGTTCTTGATGTCAGGATCTTTTTAGTGTTCAAAGACATAACGTCTCGCAGGGTGTGTGCAGTTGAAATTAGGCCAAGATTGAAGGGTTTATGAGAATGTCTATACGAATCCTAGTTTTTGTTTTTCCTTCCATATTGATTGTTTTTATTGTGTGTGTGTGTGTGTGTGTGTGTGTGTGTGATAGCTGGAGTCTCAGCTGGAGGATGCGCGTGCCGAAGCCTCTAAGGAGCGTAAGCTCAGAGAGCACAGTGAAGTCTACTCTAAACAACTGGAGAGCGAGCTGGAGATGCTCAAGGTCAGAGGTCACTCAATCATACACTGCCTCTTTACTGACTTCAGCCAACTTATGAATCTTTTATGGGTGAATCTCACGATAACATGTCTGGGTCATATTTAACCACAAATTCGCAACAAAAAATAAATAGTATAAATTGTTTAAGTAAAATAAATTATTTATTTATTGTAACTATTATTAAATACTAAAATATGTATTATATTACTATATATTGTGGCGGGACGACCAAACGACAGACGCAGTGGGTGTGGCGTCAGGCCTCGGAGAGGCTTTTATTAACAAAAAAATATAAAGTGTCAAAGGGGAATCAAGTGTCCAAATAAAACGGGATCTGGTGTCCTCGTCTTGCTGCGGGGTTCGTGCAGGGAAGGGCAGTGGTCAGGAAGGAAGGGTCCAGGTAAGGGGCGGAGTCCAGCGGCCACACGCGCTCCCCTCCGGTCCTGGGCGCGAGGGGCGGCGGCTTCTTTCAGCAGCTTCGTCCTTCTCTCTGCCCATGGCGCTTGAAGGGACTAGACAGCCCGGCATCCTTGCCCGACGGCCGAGTAACTGGTGCGGTTCTCGTCCGGACTGCGGGTCCGGCAGCTCACGACTCTGGTGGCATGGGAGTCCCTCTACGCGGACTTGATTTTATCCATTGGGAATTGATGAAGGAGCCTTAAATGTGGGCGTTTTATGCCAGACAGGAGTCAGATGTCTAATTTTATTTATTTACTTATTTAACCAGGAAGGTCCCGTTGAGATACAATATCTCTTCTACCAGGGAGTCCTGGTCAAAATAGGCAGCAAAGGACAAATTTACAAAAAAATACACATCACAACACGATGAGCAAACATAAAACACAATTTTCTAAAAACAATAAAATCCTAGTCAGCTATTAAAACATGTACACTGTTCTATATAAACAGACTTTAAAATATTTTTAAACATAGTGTGGCGGGACGACCAAACGACAGACACAGTGGGTGTGGCTCCAAGCGGCGGGGCGGGGATTCTTCTCCGGGCAGTTCTCCCTCTCGCACCGCACCGGAACAGGGACAGAGAAACCGGGTTTTAGTCGACAGCCTCCACCAACCACAGGGTAAATGACAATAGAAGAAACGTCACTTACCCCTTTTGTGGCTGGGAGGCCGTCTCCATCGTTCCTCCGTCCCAGTCCGGGTCTTCACTAGCTTTTGCGAGCTAGAGGGGATGATGTCATCAGGTGTTCCCCAACTGTGCTGTCTAGGCTCCGCCTTGCCTGCGTTCTACACCAATGTGGGGGGACGACCAAACGACAGACACAGTGGGTGTGGCGTCAGGCCTCGGAGAGGCTTTTATTAACAAAAAAATATAACAACGTGTCCAGGAAAAAGGGGAATCAAGTGTCCAAAATAAAACAGGGGATCTGGTGTCCTCGTCGTGCTGCGGGGTTCGTGCAGGGAAGGGCAGTGATCAGGAAGGAAG
>NW_015539855.1:399027-399388 GCF_001515605.1 Sinocyclocheilus anshuiensis
CCTTCTCTCTGCGCTTGAAGGGACTAGACGGCCCGGCATCCTGGCCCGATGGCCGTGTAACGGGTGCGGTGTGCGGTTGGACCGCGGGTCCGGTAGCTCGCATCTTCGGCGGCACGGAGGTCCCTCTATGCACCCTTCCTGGACCCACGAGGACACCAGCGTGCATGCACGCTGGGGTCCTCGTGGGTCCAGGAGGGGGGCGGAGAGGAACTCCCGTGCCGCCCGAAGGCTCCATTCGGTTCAGATGTGCCTCATCACACGTCGCCAGCCCTGGCTATTTCGGCTATTTCACTCTCTCACGCACCCACTCCTGTCGGGAGCCTGGCGAAGGGCGGCGATTAAGGGACGGGGGGGACGGGGT
>NW_015539855.1:403068-438880 GCF_001515605.1 Sinocyclocheilus anshuiensis
TACCCGTCATCAGGCCGCCGCCCACACGGGAGTGCTACCATCCTCAACCAGGCTCCAAGCGGTCGGAGTGGGCGGGGCGGGGATTCCTCTCCGGGCAGTTCTCCCTCTCGCACCGCGCCAGAACAGGGACAGAGAAACCGGGTTTTAGTCGACAGCCTCAACCAACCACAGGGTAAATGACAATAGAAGAAACGTCACTTACCCCTTTTGTGGCTGGGAGGCCGTCTCCATCGTTCCTCCGTCCCAGTCCGGGTCTTCACTAGCTTTTGCGAGCTAGAGGGGATGATGTCATCAGGTGTTCCCCAACTGTGCTGTCTAGGCTCCGCCTTGCCTGCGTTCTACACCAATGTGGGGGGACGACCAAACGACAGACACAGTGGGTGTGGCGTCAGGCCTCGGAGAGGCTTTTATTAACAAAAAAATATAACAAAGTGTCCAGGAAAAAGGGGAATCAAGTGTCCAAAATAAAACAGGGGATCTGGTGTCCTCGTCGTTGCGGGGTTCGTGCAGGGAAGGACAGTGGTCAGGAAGGGTCCAGGTAAGGGGCGGAGTCCGGCGGCCGCACGCGCTCCCCTCTCCGGTCCGGGGCGCGAGGGGCAACGGCTTCTTTCAGCGGTTCGTCCTTCTCTCTGCCCACGGCGCTTGAAGGGACTAGACGGCCCGGCATCCTGGCCCGATGGCCGTGTAACGGGTGCGGTTCTCGTCCGGACCGCGAGTCCGGTAGCTCACGACTCTGGCGGCACGGGAGTCCCTCTACGCACCCTTCTTGGACCCACGAGGACACCAGCGTGCATGCACGGGGAAGAGACCGGTCTCCCGAGGAGAGGCGCGCTCGGCATTTAAACAGGGGCGGTGATGAGGCTCTATTCGGTTTAGGTGTGCCCCATCACACGCCGCCAGCCCTGGCTATTTCAGCACCCCTCCTCTCTCACGCACCCACTCCTGTCGGGAGCCTGGCGAAGGGCGGCGATTAAGGGACGGGGTGATGCTGATAATTAGGTGGAGGCAGCCGACTCGTCACATTATATATACTATTTTGTCTAAAACAAAAAAAGTTAAATCCATCACATTAAATGCTACAAGTGAATTTAGGCCTCACGTCATTATTTACAGTATAAAAAATGGGTATTTATTTTTACATTTAATAAAGGTTACATTTAATAGTGTTATTAAAGTATTAGTGTTTTAAAATAATTTTAATACATTTTAATGAAGTGTCAGATGACAACAAAGGTAAACTACATTAAAGGAAATATGTATGATATCGACTTATACAAAAAAATCTCTAACATCACCCAGATAACCCATATGGTGCAGATATATTGTGCATGCCTAATTTCAAAATGAATAAGACTTTGTCTGGTTTTTGGATAAAATATAGCATGTTCTTGACAGCTTCTCTGAGATTCACCATTTTCCTTATCCGTTATCTTGTACCTCTCTTCTGCCTTCCACTTTGTTAACCCAATACGTCACCTTGCTTTCCATCCTGTCTTTCTTTTTCCTCCAGCCTTGCGTAGGATATCCTGTCGGGTTATTTTGAGCAGGATGGTCCTTCTTTGTTTTATGTTTTTTCCATCTGCATGAAAGTCAAGAAGACCCCTTTGCCTCCTTGCTCACTCTTCTTTCTGTGCTCTCCATTATGTGTCTGTTTGTATATGGTTGTAGGGCTGTATATTAATTAAAATTACTCACTGTGTTTATTGCAGTAATGAATTGTGTTAAATTAAAGTGTTAATAGCTCAAATATATTTGTAAATCTCTTTTGTTTTAGGATATCTCTCACTCAGATTGTTTCTTTCTCAGGTCAAGCAGGGAACGGGTCGCGCCTCAGGTCCCAGTTCAGAGACTCAGCAGGAGCTCACCAAGCTGAAGTCAGAGCTGGATAAGAAGGTGCTATTCTATGAGGAGGAGCTGGTGAGACATGATGCCAGCCACACTACAGAGCTGAAGAACCTGAGGAAGGAGCTCCATGACTCTGAGGGTCAACAGCTGTCACTGCACAAAGAGCTGCTGGTGCTCAAAGACAAACTGGAAAAGGCCAAGAGAGAGCGGTAAGCTGCACTGTCACCTGTCCAAGTTGTGGGTTGACACCAAAATATTTTATTCCAGCTAGTGATAGTTGAAAATGAGGTTGTCAGCATTGGCTGAAATCTAAGAAAAAATTGTATATGCAAAAAAATAAATAAATATAAATAATGAATACATTTTTTGAAAGAGTCTCTTATGCTAACCAAGGCAGCATTTATTTGAGCAAAAATACTGTAGAACTGTGTTGTAATAATATTCAAAATATTACAATTTAAAATAAATGTTTTCTGTTTTATCGTCTTGTATTATTTTATTATCAACTCCTCCTGGAATATAAACATAGAGTGCTTGATTTTTTTCAATGCATGCTGTAAGCAAATACAACACGGACTTAAAGTGAACCAAGCCTGAGATGGCATTATGTTGCCCACTGAAATGAACTATGTACAGAAGCACTGCATTCACATTCGTGACTTACTATGTGTTTGAACATTTTACAGACAATTTAGAGCACCCCAACTATTCACTTTGAAATGAATGTTTTTAATTAAAAAAAATAATAATTCATATCACAATGTAGATTTTAATGCAGCACTGTCTTCAGCCATTAAAAAAAAAACTCATATCGATCACTAATTCCAGAACTATTTCTATACACACAGGCAAACCGAGATGGACGAGGCCATGGGTGCGCTGAAGGAGAAGTTTGAACGTGAACGCAACCTTCTGAGTGAAGAAAACCGTAAACTCACTGCAGAAACAGACAGGGTAGGACACCATATTTCATATTGCAAGAGGCCACGTTGAGTATTAGTTTTTGGAGTAATATTCAGTCCTTGACACTGATCCTGAAATCTCCTCCCCTGCAGCTCTGCAACTTTGTGGACAAGCTGACGGCTCAGAACAGGCAGCTGGAGGATGAGCTCCAAGATCTGGCATCGAAGAAAGAGAGTGTAGCACACTGGGAAGCACAGATCGCTGAGATTATCCAATGGTGAGAAAGACCTCCCTCACATTCGTTTGTATGTGGCTCATTTGTAGCCATCAAAAGCTACAATTCGCCAAAATAAACGTTCTTGTGTTTCTTCAGTGGTACACAAAAGGATTTTTGCCTGAATTGCAATAAATTATATGTCTTGGATTGGTGACATTGTGGACAAATAGCCAAATTTATGACTGTATATATTTTGTAGGGTGAGTGATGAGAAAGATGCACGTGGCTACCTTCAGGCTCTGGCCTCCAAGATGACGGAAGAGTTGGAGTCTCTGCGTAGCTCAAGTCTGGGATCCAGAACGCTGGTAAACATCACAAATTTTGATTTGATATTAAAAGAGGGGAAGTTACATTGTTATCGGAGAATATTTCGAGCTGTATTTCCCAGAGCTGAATAATCAAGCTTTCACCACTGAACTCCCAGTTAAACAGCTGATCTGCTGATCTGCTGTCCAAAGATGTGGTCAACATTGCTTATTCTCAAATTGAACTAATTGGCTTAATTGCAGGGTTGCTATGGGATATGGTACAAATAGAAGTCAACAGACTTTGGCTATTGGAGAAGTTTGCCATTAACGTCCTGTGTTTGGGTCATAGAGTTAAAAAATTACAGATTGAATTCATTAGAATGCCATGTTTTTGGTTGTGGTTTTGTTGATTTTCAAAATAATGTCTGTAAACAAAATTCAGACATTTCTTGTTGGAATATGACTGAACATTACTTTCTACTTCCTCAGATGTGTCTCAAGGAATCAAATTAATAGGCCGTTCAGTCTTAAAATACACAACTGTTCAAAAGTTTGGGGTCAGTAAGATTTTATTTTGGAAAAAAAAAATTATTCAGCAAGGATACATTCTATTGGTCAAAATGCTAGTAAAGATATTTGTAATCTTAAAAAAAAAAGATTTCTATTTAAAAAAATCTGTTCCTTTGAACTGTCAATTCATCAAGAAATTTACACAAAAATATTAAAGCACCACAACTGTTTCAACATTGATAATAAGAAGAAGTGTTTCTTGAGCAGCAAATCAACATATTAAAATGATTGCTGAAAGTTCATGTGACACTGAAGACTAGAGTAATGATGCTGAAAATTCAGCTTTGCATCACAGGAGTGAATTACATATGAAAAAATATTAAAATAGAAAAGAAAATTTAGAATTGTAATAATACTCGACAGTATTACTTTACAGTATTGTATTATTTACAATATTTACTGCATATTTTGATTGAACAAATGCAGCTTTGTTCTTTCAAAAACATTAAAACTTTTAAAAACATTAAAAAAAAAGTACTGTCCCCAAACTTTGGTAGTGTATACATTTAAATATTTGTGATTATTATACATTAAAATCAAATTATTATAACATTTTATATAGAGATTTAAATATATATATATATATATATATATATATATATTTATATACTTTTGTGTACATTTGAATTACTATATCAGCAAGGCCCTGGAGTAAGCATGCCAACCCAGAGGTCAATGGTGGCACCTCGGGTCACCAAGCGGGTGAGTGTATCCATCAAACCTCCAATCAGTGTGGAGAAGTTCCAAAAAGAAGGCAGAGCACAAGATTGTTTTCTTGGCTATTGGCCAATCAATCTGTCATTCATCTGTCTAGATTACTTAAAGGATGGTTTGCAAACCTCTTAGGGTTACCAGATTTTTTTACAGCTGAAATTTCAAATGACAGATGAATGAAAATGCTGCATCAGCTCTCCGCATTGCTGATCATAATTCATATAACATAGACAACATTTCAGATAAGCTCGCTTCCATTGTTCTTATGAGGTCAAGTGTGTATACCCTTAACTTTCCGCTTGCACGCTATTGGATGACATTAAATCAGTCATGCTGAGAAGTCATTAACTCGATAAGCTTAAACAATGGAGTGAGTGCTGCAGTATTAGGTTTAATTGTGAGCGTGTTTGAGAGCCACACTGGAAAATACACGCAGCTCAAATGTAAAGCTGATGAGTTGTGCCAGGAACACTCCCATGAACACCCTTCACCGTCTCTCACTTCCCATCAGCTGTGGCCGTGCAGTCACTTCATGTGTTTGATCAATGAAATGGATGTAATCCTCTTCTTTCATTCCTCAATATTCAGCTGTCCTTCAGCCATGCACCGTCTCTTTTTTCGTAAATTACTGTCTCATTGCCACATAGCTCATGGAGACAAATGTTGTCTTGTAGCCACACGTGTAAATAGTGGAGCATTGGTGACAGCTGAGATCAATAGCTATTAAACTGTTGGAGATCTAAGATAAGCCCTCACGAGCCATCGGATTTATGGGAAATGCATCTTAAGGGATTCCATTCCTGTGCTAGAGAGGATTTACAGTATCGGTTATGTGATGCAGTGCATTTTTTCCATGCATGATGCTTTCTCTGTGCTTTTGAAGAGCATCTTGTTTTTACGATCATCACAAAACATTGAGTAAATACATGATTGCACTGCTTCTTGACATTGTAGAGGCAGGATTTTATAGTCCACAGACAACTACAAAAGTCCCTAAACAAACATAATATGATCTATCTTTAAATAATAACGGCTTTCAATTAAAATGGAGTAAACTGATTGATCGCAAAAGTTGTTTTAAGACCTGCTGCATCATAACTGAGTATGCAAAGTCTCCTTTTTCTGGCTTCTTTTCAAAACACGCATCTCCTTTCCTTGGCAGGATCCTTTGTGGAAGGTGCGCCGCAGTCAAAAGTTGGACATGTCTGCCCGTCTGGAGCTGCAGTCGGCCTTGGAAGCTGAAATCCGTGCCAAGCAACTGGTTCAGGATGAGCTGCGCAAGGTCAAAGCTGCCAACATCTCTTTCGAGAGGTAAGTCTTTGATTCTGCTATAATAAGCGACCTTTTTATTTATTTAGGTTGTTGTTCAAAGTCTCTTCTTCTGTTTAAATAAACTGAGCAAATGCTTTTGGGGACAATAGCAGATAGCCTGGTGCCCGCTGTGTGTGTTGCATGGGACTGGTTCAGTCTTATGTGCACGTTACAAAAGGACACATTATTAGTTAAAATTATCTTACTTTTTGGACTTTCTCGCCTACAGCAAACTGAAGGATACAGAGGCCAAGAACAAAGAGTTGGAGGAACAGCTCGAGAATATGAAGAAGGAAATGGAGGAGAGCCGCTCGCGATCAGACAAAGGTGAAAATGATGATACATGTTATGACTTTGCCCTTTATATGCGAGACTTATTTTATACGATGTGTCTATAAACCATGAGGTTGCATATTATCTCATCTTTTTAAGGAACACCTGAAGAGAACCTTAAGTAAATGCTGCCGGTTGTTAAATGAATAGATTTTTCTATAATTCCGTATTATTCCTGACATTTTTTTTTTCACTTAACTGTAGGCCTGAAACTGCCTGACTTCCAGGACTCCATCTTTGAGTACTTCAATACCTCTCCCCTCGCCCATGACTTGACATTCAGAGTAAGTGTTTCTGATAGTATCTGGCCATCTGCTACTACGGTACATGCATTAACAAGCCTCTCTCCATTCATTTCATCATCCTAATGACTTTCTGGCTCAGAAAATCAGAGACCTAATAGACCTAATAGTTTATCAAAGCGAAAAGGGGACGTCAGTAGTATCCAGATTGAAACATTAGAGTATATACACGTTTATGAATGTCTAGCAGATACTGGAGACTGGTTCTGATGTCCCTGATCTACTTAGTTGCCTCAGGCATCTGTATTCTTACACTGTCCTTTTTCTTTTTGATTGTTAGTTTGTTGGAACGGGTTGAAATGCATCTTAACAGTTTTTTCAGCATCTCACGCCATGAGTGCTGCATTTCACATACCTACAAACTCAAGTGAAACTCAACTTTTGGCAAAATGTACTGCTCTACTGTTGAAATGGGCCATTCATGCGATTCGTGCAAATCCTAGGAGAGTTTTCTTTTATTATATGAATGTATCTCTAAAGGGAACTGACTGTCTATAGAAAAATATAGATGGCGTTTCCTTTTCATCCTACCTCCATATGATGCCTAATAAAGTGGTGTTTATAAGCACTGCCCTGATTTGTCTACAGAGGCATCAAGGGTAACTGCTGTAGTTCTGTTTTTCCATAAGCGCCACCTACTGTCAGAAAGAGAATTTTCACATTTTCGCATTTTCATTCCGCCCGTCTGCCACTTTTGTTCAAACCAATGCGAAAAATAAATATAGTGATTAATATAATGTATAATAATTTTGCATTTTCACTTTTCTTAATTATCTAAAGGTTTTATCTGAAATGTGAAGTTGCCTAAATTGTTGATTTTTAATGTCATTTTATGGTGTAGGATGTTACGGTAGACATTGGAATTGTGTCAAAACTATATTGCTACCTAAACATAGTTCTATTCTAATTTAAGAATTTTTTAAGAACTACTGCTACTGCTGATTCCAATATTTTTTTAAGAATTTAAAAAGTATTGATGGGTTTTATTAGATACAAATAATTTACCGTTTTTGCCCGTCTGGAGTTTCCAGGTTTGATTTCATGTGCTGTATCAAGCTCAAAAACTTAAATACATATCAAGATGACTGCAGTCAGTTCCTGCTGCTTTTGAGCTCAAGAGTGAGTCCCGTGTTGACCAGCCTTCCCTTAGCCTACTGGTGTAGATGTGTGATATGAGGCTTCCTGCCCTGCCTCATCCTGAAATCACTGACTCCAAACAGTTATGTAGCTTTCAGTCACAGTTTACATTGGAACAGTATAGCTGATGACGAAGACTTGAGCGATGGATTTACTACAGTCACTGAGTCAGTTCAGTTCATGGCCAAATGGTCCATCATGCTTTGATTGCCTCATCAGAGACCAAGGCAACTGGACAATTTTACAAGTCTGATGCCCATCTTTCAGTTTAATGAAACTGCTTCCTTATTGCAGTGCATTAAAGTCAGATCAGGTTGACACATGTAGCCAGTCTGTATTTCTGAGACTCGTGGGAATATAGGGAACGACCTAAAGTGAAAGCAAGTTCATAAAGACAAAAGCTGTGTTACCTGTCATCTTATTTTTGTCCCCCTCAAAAAAAAAAGGACTCTGTCTCCTCCTCATCCGCATCTTCTCTGCTTGCATTTTGGGATGAAGTAAGTTTGCTGAACAAAGCTCCTTCCTCTGTCAACTTTAACCTTGGCAGGAGTGATCTGTCAGCAGACAAAGTGTCTCAAGTCACATTGTAGTTCATCTTGTGCTTTGCCTAAATAAAATGGCACTCACATTACTTACTGTATGTTAATCATGCCTGACTCACCATTTAAGGCCAGACATTGACCATACAACTTATATTCAGCCTAACCAGCATGCCCCTCAGTTTGCTACACCTATTTTGTCTGCTGACCGTGTTCTTCTGCCATATTGCAACCAGACCCTAGATCCAATTCAGTCTAATTGTAGGTGCT
The DNA here is from genome assembly GCF_001515605.1 of Sinocyclocheilus anshuiensis. Lineage (NCBI taxonomy): Eukaryota > Metazoa > Chordata > Actinopteri > Cypriniformes > Cyprinidae > Sinocyclocheilus > Sinocyclocheilus anshuiensis. The sequence goes on from NW_015539855.1 coordinate 411,518, forward strand.
AAAGGTTAGAGACTCACGTTTAGCATCCAGCAGTTAGTATTAACCACCTCTCCACTGCCTTCTAACCTCTTAAACGGCTAATGTGAATAACGTCACTCTCCATGTGTCAAGTCTGCAAATGCACTAAGCCGTTAGTTAACTCTTAGAGCCCGCTAGGACAATAAACATCAATAATTTAAATTGAATGACTAAGGCAACCAGCCGTAAAATGAATCGAATGAAATAAAATGAATGAGAGATGATTAAATTGTGGGGGTTGTTTTGCGAATATTTATAACCTACCAATATAGGTGATAATGGTAAGTATGTGCTTGTCAGCTAATTGAACATGAAAGTAATTCTCTGAGGAAAAAGTGATGTCAGTTAATTTCTTAATGATTTTAATTACCTGCCGGTCTTTGTGCATCTTCATTTTTTTGTATCACCCTTAACTGATAGCGTTCACATGTGTGCATTCACATGTTGCATAGATACACAGTTAGACCATATCAGTATGTTTTGTTTAACAGTATTGTATTGTGCTTGGTAAGTATTATTTGTGCATAATTTTGGGGCTTAATTGCAGATAATGTTAGCCAAGGATGGTGTATTAGTTTACAAATGCATCCTGAGATAAATTATAGTTGGCATAGGATTCATTAGGATTCTTTACACACACTTTTGCATTTTATATAAATTTGAAATAATCTTGAAAAAATGTATCGTGGTTTTCACAATAATATTGAGCAGCACTGTTTCATCGTTGATATTAAGATATGTTTCTTGAGAACCAAATTCAGCTTTGCCATGTTAATGTATCATTTTATTAATGGGTATAAACCTCATGCTCATGACTTTCACGAGTGAGCACATGACTTCTGAATGCGTATTAGTTATGACTAATAATACATTTCATAAATGTCATCTCAGTCACATTGTGACAATGTTTGCCTGGCTTGAATCTGTTAGTATAGCTTTTTGGGGAAACTAAAGGATGTTTTTAAAGCTTTTGACCTCATCTGCTGCCCATAAAGATACCATGTAAGTGGAATAAAAATAGCCCCCAGCAAATGATGCATACACATTTTGAGCTGTGTCCCAACTGTGGTCTTTTCCCTCAGACAAGCTCCGTCGGTGATGTGGACGCCACACCCCAGAAGACAGACATCCCTACTTCCTCCCTATCAGTGGCTTCAGAACAGGATGTGAGTGTCCACCTAACACTTCCTATTACATTCTGCTGCTGTCAGACTTCCTGTCTGATGCATTGGCCATTGATTTAGTCATTTCCTGAATAGTAATGGATAGGACGAAGCTTTAAAAAATTGAAAAAAAATGCTGTAAGGTTTTGACACGAGTACTCAAATATACTTGTTTGGTATTACACATTTTATATATAAATATTATTATTATATTTTTTGGATAGAATTTATGTAGCTTTTATTTCTGGAACTGTTGTATTACTCCTTTAGGAACCAGTCAAGCCTCAAGCTACCACCCCTGCTGCCCCTTCTCCAATCTATCAGCCCACGCTAAGTGCGCCAAAGGTAAAACCACCATATGATGTGTCTGACTCATCATTAGCCTGTTTCCTTTAGGTCCTTTAAGTCTTTCAGCATCTTATTATTGGCTTTCCAACATCAACATGCATTCGTTCCTCTGACTGTTAATATTTTGTTTATATCAACAGCCTAAAGCTCATCAGCTGAGCATTAAGACTTTCTCCAGCCCGACCCAGTGCACTCACTGTACCTCCCTGATGGTGGGCCAGATCCGACAGGGTTATGCCTGCGAGGGTGAGCTGAGTATTAATGATAAATGAGATCAGAGACGGTGGCTTGGGGAAATGATAAGGAGCTTTTGATCTCTTGATGCCAGTTTCACTTGTCAAGTTTTTGAATGTTTGATAATTCTCTCTCCCTCTTTTAGTATGCTCTTTCATCTGCCACGTGTCTTGTAAAGACAATGCTCCCCAGGTTTGCCCCATTCCTCCAGAGCAGGCCAAGAGGCCTCTGGGTATTGATGTGCAGAGGGGCATTGGCACAGCGTACAAAGGTTTTGTCAGGGTGAGAATGATAATGTAGTAAAGTTTCTCTTCTTAAGGGTTGAATGGTGAAATGCCACTTATTTTTATCTCACTTGAGCACTTGCATTGAACTTGATTGTATTTCCTACTGGATGTTTTACTAAATATACATTGAATTGCAGTATTGGTTTGTTCCTCTTTCAGATCCCGAAGCCCACAGGAGTGAAGAAGGGCTGGCAGAGGGCATATGCTGTAGTGTGTGACTGTAAGCTCTTCCTCTATGAGGTGCCAGAGGGGAAGTCCACTCAGCCTGGTGTGATGGCCAGTCAGGTCCTCGACTTGAGGTCAGGATTAGTCACATTCTCAAATCATATATACTTACACACAGTCATCGATTAATGTAATCTGCTACAATGCTATTCAAAGGTTTGGGTTCTGTAAATGTTTTAGAAATATAATGTCTCTTATGCTCGCCAAGGCTACATTTATTTGATCAAAAATACAGCAAAATCAGTAATATAGTGAAATATTATTATAATTTCAAACAACCGTTTTCTTTTTGAATATATTTTAAAATGTCATTTATTCCCATGATGGCAAAACTGAATTTTCAGCTGCGATCACTCCAGTCTTCAGTCTAACGTGATTCTTCAGAAGATGCTGATTTGATGCTCAAGAAACATTTATTATCAATGTTAAAAAACAGCTACTACTCTGATACTCTAGATTAATAGAATGTTCAAAAGTAGAGGATTTATTTGAAATCAAAATCTTTTGTAACGTGTACATGTCTTTAACTGTCACTTTTGATCAATTTAACGCATCCTTGCCAAATAAAAGTATTAACTTAAACTTACTTACCCCAAACTTTTAGTGTAAATAAAGTATGTACAATCAGGCAGTCATTATTTCAAAATAAACCCAAACAGGCTGAATATAGTATTAAGCGGCATTTTTCATTTTTGTGACATTGTTTCTTTCTTTTCCTCACAGAGATGAAGAGTTCTCTGTAAGCTCTGTGTTGGCATCTGACGTGATCCATGCCAGTCGTAAAGACATTCCCTGCATATTTAGGGTATGTTTCAAAATGTGTCCTGTTCCTTAAATGGTTGCTACATTTGCCTAATCATGCATCAATTAACAATATTTGCCCTGAACTGCACAGGTAGCATCATCCGCTTCGAACTCTCCAGTCCGGCCGGTGCCTCTGCTGGTGTTAGCTGAGAGTGAGGCGGAGAAGAGGAAGTGGGTGGGTATTCTAGAGGGCCTGCAGAACATCCTGGCCAAGAACCGCCTGAAGAACCGTGTGGTGCATGTCCTGCATGAGGCCTACGACAGCAGCCTGCCTGCCATCAAAACTACACTCTCTGCTGCCATCGTAGGTGAGTACAGCGTTAAAGCCCGTGATCTTATTCTCTGAGATTGATACTAATCAGTCAGTTAAACGAATCAATATAATGTTCCACTTTCCCCCATTTTCAGGAGAGCAACAAGCATTTCTTGACACTGTTTACATTCATTTATGATGATCAAAAATGCTGCTTTTTTTGTCCATTATTACCCTTATTTGACTCTGATTTTGGTCAACATTTTTTTTTTTTTTTCATTTAGTTAGTTATTGTTAAAAACTGTTTTTAGTTAAAATATTTTAAACACCATTTCTAATTCTTGTTTAATTCTGACCTTGAAATTAGTACTTTGATACTTAATACTTTAATTTTACTTAAGTAAAATTAATTTGTCACACCAGAGGACCATTTAAAAGAAATTAGCGAATGTCAAAAGGTAATTAAAAATAGTGAATAGCTTCTATTTTAAAAACTTCTACGTTAATATTTCATATAGGTTTTTAACATAAAAAGGTTATTGCAGGGTTGTTCTATAAATAATCCTTATTAGGGCTGGGTTTTGACACCGATTTCACGATTCGATTCGATTCGCATTCACAAGCTTGCGATTCGATTACCAATTCGATTCGATATTGATTATTTTGGATGCATATCAGGCACAGTACATGCTAAATTTTCTCAAGGAAAAAAAATCTCTCAACTTATGCTGTAAAATATACATGAGTCAGTTGGTACTACATTGTAATATTGAAGATTCAAATTGACTGATTTGTGCTGTACAACTGCTTAAATTGCACTTAATTAAGTTTTTATAATTAGGTTACAATTACTTCAGTTAGTTTTTTGGAAATATACACATTTAAATAGTGTCTGTCATAAAAACTTGGACGGATTTATTCAAACATAAAACATTAAAGAACAGTAAAAAAATTATAATTAATATATTATATGGTGCGTATATTTAGCTAAATGCTCCTCTCTACGGTTTATTTTTCTGGCTGACTAATGAGTTTATGATCACCGAATATGTTTTTTCTGAGGTAAATATGACGTTATGTGACATTGTTTACAAGCCATTATATTGACGTCTTTGCGCGGCTGAAACACTGATTGAGAGATTGCATGAGACAGGATACGGATTGTAAAGTTGTACTCTTTCTTTTACTTACCTTTGGATGTTTAACTTAGTCATGTTTATTTTGTGCTGAAACTGGTATTAATGCGGAGATCTGATCAGTTCACATGCGCTACGCGCTGCCGTTTCTGTTGATCGAGGCACTCCAGCAATCTGTCACTCCACATTAAACAGCGCCAAAACGACAGTTATTGTTTGAATACTGCAACACAATGGACATAAATTGAAATCTGAGACTTTGTTTCATATGAAAAGTACCAAAGCACAATGCTTATGCGATATATTGAATGGGAAGTGCCCTTCAATGTTCCGTCCATTAACTGAAAACAGGCTAGGCTAATCGATTCTTGGGATTTAATAATCGATATCGTTTCGTAAAAATGAGAATCGATTAAAATCGAGATACCGATATTTTTTCCCCAGCCCTAATCCTTATTGAATTTCTGTTTTTATTTGTCATATGTTTTCATCTCCTCTATGAATATATCAATATAAATGCCATTACAGTTGTGCATTTGGAAATGATTTTGTCTAAGAATAAGAATAATATCCGGTATTAATATTTGCAATCAAATAAAAAATTATAGCTAGAGACCATTTTACCTAGGAGTCGCTTTATGAACTTTATGAACAAATTTATGAAGGAAAGGACTTTCAATGGAGGGGCAAAAATTGCTCAGTTTATATTAAAAAAATCTTCATTTGGTTTTGAATATGACCAAAAGTCTTATGAGTTTGGAACCACACGATTTTCTGTTGAATTTTTGGTTGAACTATCACTTTAAGGGTTGACGCATCGTATTCACAAATATTCCATTCACAAATCATATCTGTCCTGCTTTTGTCTCTACAGATCGAGAACGAATTGCGTTGGGGACAGAAGATGGCCTGTTTGTAGTCGAGATCACCAGAGATGGTATCAGTACTCTGTATAGCACAGATTTAGTTCTTCAGCATTATTTTCACTATTATTAATTTCCCATGATCCTTTTTTCAGTCATTGTTCGTGCTGCTGACTGTAAAAGAGTCTGCCAGATTGAGCTCATGCCCAAAGAGAAGATGGTGGCCCTGCTTTCTGGCCGTAACCGCCATGTCCATTTATACCCCTGGGCGGCACTGGAGGGTGCGGATGTTAATTTCGATGCCAAGTTGACGGATACAAAAGGCTGCCAGGCTATGACTATAGGTAACCTACGCCCCGGTGGTCCAGCGTGTCTCCTAGCAGGTGTGAAGCGGCTGGTCATCTGCTACGAAATCACTCGCGTAAAGCCCCATCACCGTAAGCTGTGGGAGGTGCAGGCGCCTGGTATCGCCCAGTGGCTGGGTATTATTCGTGATCGGCTGTGCGTGGGTTACCCGTCGGGCTTCGCTCTGCTGGCCATGCAGGGAGAGTCGTCACCGGTGAGTCTGGTGAGCCCGGGAGATCCCTCGCTTGCCTTTTTGGCCCAGCAATCACTGGATGCACTGCACGCTATGGAGGTGGGGGCCAGTGAACTGCTGCTGTGCTTCAGTCAGCTGGGAGTGTACGTGGACGCGACGGGACGACGCTCACGAACGCAGGAGCTGATGTGGCCCGCCACACCGCTTGCCTGCAGTAAGTGTCTCTAAAGAGCTTGTGTGGGAAGGAAATCATAATTGGTGAAAGTATCTAAGCAACGATGTGTTTTCATGTTTTCAGCCCTCCTGAAATTCCAGTGTTTTTCATGTGTAGACTTGGAGGAAGGGAGGAGTAGGAAAGAATAGAGGAGAGATAGCAAAGCAAGGAGGAGGTAGAGAAGACAGATGAGAACTAGAGGTTTAAAAGAGGTGCAACAAAAAAAAAAGTGCTTAAAATGTTCAAGTGTAGTTGCTGAATTGTTTTTAATAGTGTAATTCTCAAAAGTTTCTTTACAAAATCTTATGAGTTAAATGACAGGTAGCTATCCAGTGATTCTGGTCAATACCGATAAGCCAATAATTAGTTTCATGTTGTGACTAATAAATGGTCTATACTATAAAAAATAATAATAAAGCTAACAAAGGAAAATCAATTATTTTAAATGCTACAAGTGAATGTGGGTGTCACATCATAATGTACACTCAGAAAATGGATATTTATGGATTACATTTAACAGTGTTATTCCATTTATTAGCATTTTTATAGGTTAACTTTGAGTGATAGATGAGAAAGTTAATCTAAATATAAAAATAGAGGAGATGTAATGTGAGTTTAGCCTTAAAGGGGTCATATGATGCGATTTCAAGTTTTCCTTTCTCTTTGGAGTGTTACAAGCTGATTGTGCATAGATAAGATCCCTGAAGTTGCAAAGACTAAAGTCTCAAAACCAAAGAGATATTCTTTATCAAAGTTAAGACTCTGCCACGCCCCCCTAAAACGGCTCATTCTAACACGCCCCACATACTGTATCTACCTCACTGTGTGGAAATATTAGCATAATGCCGCCCAAATGTGCACGCAAAGAAAGAAGGCGTGGTTTCAGGAACTCATCACTGTGTCTGTCACGCGACTGTGTTGCCCTTTCGGGCTTGAACTGATGGTAAAACTAACAACATTATTACGCGGGGCATAGTGGACCTACAATAATGTACAGTATTTGAAAAATAATGTTTTTTTTTTTAACATTAAAGTATGTCAATATATTCTGTTACACCAAATACACAAAATAATGATCTTTAAAAAAGCATCATATGACCCCTTTAATAAGTGAATTTATTTGATGGTAACCATTTCAACTTGTAATTTGACATGGAGGAAAAGAAAAGAAACCAAAACCAAATGCTGGCTGTTCTCATTAAAGGGGTCATATGATGCTTTTTTAAAGATCATTATTGTGCAAAGCTTTATCAAACCGGAAAGTAAGAGGCGACCATGGGAAAGCTGTGGCCAACTCCATTAGGGGTGTGAGTGGAACAAATGGGCGGCAGTAAACAAACGTAAGCAGAAAGGTCAAGGGAGCAGATAAGGACAGTATTGTAGAATGTAGCTATTATGATGTAATGCGTAATATTTAAAACAATCCAATCAATCCATGAAACATCTTGAAATTTAAGACAAGCGTGAGGCCCTCCTAACTTTAAGTTATTTAAAAAAAAAAAAAAAAAATTTTCAGGAATTTTAATTATTACGTATTTTCTTAGGAACTGTGTTAATTAAATGTAATACAATTATTCTTAAATCTTTTCAACAATACTTGATATTATTTCACTTTTTTCTTAAGTTAGACAATAAGAAAAGTACTTAAGAAGAATTTTATTCTTAGCACTATTTTGGGAATCGGGCCCCAGATGTTTCAGTCAGAATAGTGAGCAGCTATCCAGCCTCTGACCCAGTTTCTAGGCACGTCAGGCAGTCCTTTGAGAACAGCATCTTGAATGATTTGCCTACTGCATTCTTCTGATCATGAGCATGAGATCTCAAACCCATATTCGTTATTTTCAGGCTCAAACTCGAACTACCTGACGGTGTACAGTGATTATGGAGTAGATGTGTTTGACGTCCACACCACAGAATGGGTCCAGACCATCTCATTAAGAGGAGTAAGTGAAAGAGCCTAATTTTAGGGTTTCTGAAAGCTGTTTCATATTTAACTGTTTGTATTAATGATTTAAAACTGATCAGCTTTTCAACTGTGTCTGTAGATTCGGCCCCTGAATGTGGAGGGCAGTCTGAACCTGTTTGGCTCCGAGCAGCCCCATCTCATCTACTTCAACAACAACTCCTCAGGTCTGATCCCACCCTACACACACTTCACCATGTCAACACATATGTCCCACACACTGAACCTTGTGTCTGCTTCACTGCTGAGGGCGAGTTTATTTCTTCACTCAATGTTGCCAGAGTCTCTGATTACAATAGTCCACCTGTGAAGAAATGTGTCCTCCACAAAGTGATGTCAATCCCTCCCACCTACACAGACACTGACGCACGCATGTGTATATATATGTATACTAGCAAGCCCATACATGCAAAAAAACTCAGCAATGGTGGAGATTTTGATTCATCTCAGTGACTTGAATTTATTTTAATCGGTTCACTAGAATGATTTATTCAATGATTCGTTCAGTGGCCCTTACTGCCGATTGCATCATGCCAGTATGTGATGACAGTTAACTTTGAATGTTATGAGTCACTGACGTATTCACTCAACCAATTTTTTAAAACACTGTGTTTGTGACCAAATAACTCTTAAAAAGTGTTAAGCATCGTTTCTGTGTACACTCTTTTCTGTGTAGAAAGTCATATTTTGACATCTCTCCTCTGTGAAGCACATGCTTATTTTCCTGTCTTCAGTGAAAAAGAGTCTATTACTTGGAAGATTTTTTTCTCAAAAACACTGAATGAGTCAATGTGTATAAGTAAATGAGAATTTTTTTGTTCATGTACAAGATTTGTTTTAAAACACTGAATAGGAGTCATTTGAGGGAAATGAATGAGGACTAATTATTTACAAGATGTATTCAAAAACACTGAAAGAATCGGTGCATAGAAGTGAATGAAAATGATTTGTGCAAAGATTTGTTTGAAAACTCAATGTGAGTCAGTAGATAGAAATGAATAACAAGATTAATTCAGTAACACTGAATCAGTGCATAATGGTGAATGAGAATTTGTTAATTTACAAGATTTACAAACAAGAACTATTTGTTCACTTATGGGATTTGTTCAAAAACACTGAACAAATGAATCAATGAGTGAGAATGATTTGTTCGTTTATACGAGTTAGTTGATAGAAATGGATGAAAATGATTTATTTACAAGATTTGTTTAAAAGCTCAATGGGAGTCAGTAGATAGAAATGAATGAGAACTAATTGTTCATTAACAAGATTTATTCAGTAACATTGAATCAGTGCATAGTGGTGAATAAGAATTTGTTCATTTACAAGATTTATTTAGAAACATTGTATACGAGTCAGCACACAGAAGTAAACAAGAACTATTTGTTCACTTATTGAATTTGTTCAAAAACCCTAAATGAATCGGTGAGTGAGAATGAGTTCATTTAATTTATAAGAATTGTTTAAAAACACTAAATATGAGTCAGTAGATAGAAATTAAAGACTAATTGTTCACTTACAAGATTTGTTCAAAAACACTAAATGAATCAGTACACAGAAGTGAAAGTGAATGATTTGTTCATGTATAGGATTTGTTCAAAAGCTCTGATTTGTTCACAAACAAAACACCACTAGGTCTCTCCATTAGATCAGCCCAGGTAATGAAATGTACAGCTCCACCCTTTGTGGTCCATTTACAATTCACTTCCTGCCCACTTTGGCAGATTGCCCTCTTGATAAAGATACTTTTGTTTGGTAAACTGGAATGACCTCATTTGTCACACCTCCTCTAGGCCTGCTGCCAACAAGTTCCACAGTACGTTCAGACACGGCGGCTTTAGAGCTCAAAAACCCAGAACTGCCATAGTTTGAGCCACAACCATCTTTCTCAATCTCATTCACACCTTTGTTTCCACAGATGGCTGTGATCTAGCCATCCCTGAGACCTCAGACAACAGCAAGAAGCTGATGGTGAGGACACGCAGCAAGAGGAAGTTCCTTTTTAAAGTACCAGAGGAGGAGCGGCTGCAGCAGAGAAGGTCAGGTGGCTTCAGGAATAAATCTCTCACACTGCTGCACTCCTGCGCTGCTCCTAATCCATGTGACGTTATTTCCGTTTTCTTCAATAGGGAGATGCTGAGGGATCCTGAAATGAGATCCAAGCTGATCTCCAACCCCACCAACTTCAACCACGTGGCTCACATGGGCCCAGGCGACGGCATGCAAGTCCTCATGGATCTTCCTCTGGTAATGTCTTAAAGCTGGACATTGGGAGATCAGCTTCAGCTATTTTGATATTATTTAAATGTGTAAACACACTTGGTGCTAAAAGCTAAGGGCCCTTGCTTAGTAACATACAGTTGCCGTTTTAAAATCTGGATGGGACGACCCATCAGCTGAAGATTTTTTCTGAAATCCCCATCCTGCCATTACCAGTGTCACCATTGTGCCCTTGAGCCTGGGTTTCTGAAAGGCAGTGTTTCTGAACTCTGTTGCCTCCGTTCCCTCCACACTCGCACACTGGAAGTGTCTCACTAATCTGTAACATCCAATTCAGGTTACGAAGCTGCTACTAATAAGCCAGTTACTTGAAGCAGGTGTATCCGCTAAAAGACTCAGGAGCAAATTTGAGAAACACTGGTCTAATTACGAAAGGGATCCGAGAACCGCTTTTTATTCAGACCATTTTCATTTTTATTCATACCATGGAATAGAACATAATTTTACTTTGCTACTATTCAACAGTGTCATAAAACCACTAGTGACTATATAACACAAAACATACAGCATTGCAATCTAAATACTGATTCTAAAAACACAAGTCTTATGAGTCAGTTCTTGTTAGTCTGTCTATCTATCGTCTGTCTGTCTGTCTGTCTATCATCTATCTGTCTGTCTATCATGTCTGTCGATCTGTCTGTCTGTCTGTCTGTCTGTCTGTCTATCATCTATCTGTGTCTATCATCTATCTGTCTATCATCTGTCTGTCTGTCTATCTGTCTTTTTGTCTATCATGTCTGTCTGTCTGTCTATCATCTATCTGTCTATCTATCTATCTATCTATCTATCATCTGTCTGTCTATCATGTCTGTCTATCTATCTATCTGTCTGTCTGTCTATCATGTATGTCTGTCTGTATCTATCTATATATCTATATATATATATGTCTGTCTATCTGTCTGTCTGTCTCTGTCTGTCTTAAGATTAGCATTATTTAGTAGTTTTTTTTATTATTAATTAAGGCCAAATAATGCACCTAAAAATTAAAAAAAACTCAAAATGATGTCATCTCACAATTTCCAGGAAGACTGATTATGCCGTTGTTGCGCTGTAAGTGTTTTAAAGAAGGGTTTCCTAAATGGGAAAAGCAGGTAAACTAGATCGATTTAGATTTAGTCCTTCACCTAAATCCAATTTAGTCCCTCAGCTTTGTGCAAAAGATGCTAAATGAGCAGTTTAAATCCTGAGTCTGAGAACTGAGACCGATATTAAAATCAGTTTGTGTCTTGAATGCGCTTCTACGGTGCAGTTTTGCACAGCTGGGTTTGTGACGGTTTATAGAAGTGTTGTTTGGACACTCCAATAACTGATTGACTCCCAGGGCTTTATTACTCATCCTAACATCCTTTTCTTTCATTTTACTGCACAGCGCCAAGTCTTTCCCCTCTCTCTGCATGTTTCTTCTTCTTCAAAGCCAGCCAGCTCCACTCTTCCACCCTCACACCCTTTTCTCTGTCTCTTTTTCCTCTTCACGTCGCTCCTTCTGTTTTCGCTCTGGTCGTGGATTCGCTCTGTCCTCTGGTTGCCGTGGCAGCAGCAGAGCGAGACTCCCTCCCCCTCATCCTCTCGCCACCATGCCCTGATCTCCCCTCCGACCAACTTTGAGCACGTCTATCACATGAGTCCCGTCTCTGCCGGGCTCTATCTGCAGAAAGAGCCTTCTTCCCAGCAGAGCCTACTTCAGTTCTCCTCTTCCTCCTCCTCTCCTTCCGCATCCTCCCTGGGAAGGGTAGGCTAGCAACACCCCGCTTCCTCTTCCTCCCCGTTCTCCATCCCTCCCCCACCACACCCTCCAGGCCCTCAACTTCCTTTCCTCCCTATGTTATACCATCCCTGTCCTGCTGAACTCTTTGTTCATGCTTGAGTGAAGTGACTTTTTGTTTTGTTTTTTTGGGGTGAAGACATTTTAATTAACGATTTTAGGAGCGTTCACCCCAAAATGAAAATTGTGTCATCATTTAGCCGTAGCCATTGTCTTCCTTAGTAGAAACAAAAAACTATGGAAGTCAATGGGGACAGCAACTGTTTGGTTACCTACATTCTTCAAAATATTGTCTGTTGTGTTAAACAGAAGAAAGAAACTCATACAGGTTTGGAACAACATGAGGGTGAGTAAATGATGACAGAATTTTCATTTTTGGGTGAACTTTTAAAATTTGTTTGAAAATATAGTCATATTTAAAAAAATGCAATGTTTAAAGTAAAAAAAAAAGTAAAATCAACAGTTTTACTAATGTTTGTGTGTGATTTGAATTTTATGCTTGTTGTACTGTTTTAATGTCGAACACTGTTGTAGTAAACTAGCAGTTACAGTAAGGCTCTTACCATGAAAGTGAGGCATGATAATAAACATTAAAATATACACCACTTTTAAAAGATTGCCACTAAACTGAAACTTCATACTTCAGCATGAGACTAGTGTGATACAATTGCTCAATGCGAAATTATTTCCAGATTAGGGCTGTCACAATATCAGATTTTCACTACACATTTCTTTTGTTTAAAATAATTTACAGTAACTATATTATTATATCTATTGAAATTTTGGGGGGAAAAAGTTAATCTATCAAATTCATTTCTAACTTTTGTGTTTGTTTTGTGACTGATGAATCACTAAAAAAAAAGGATCATTTTCATTTTAGCTTATAGGTTTTAGTAATTTTGTGCTTTTGCCATTTATTTGTTTTTTATATTTATTTACTTTTAATTTATATTTCAGTTTTATGTAGTAATTTTAGTACTTCAACTCAAACATTTTATTTATTTTTATTTGATCCCAGCTTTATTTAAATTAATAAATGATTACTTGTGAATACTTAAATACTTGTGGTTAACAATAAAAAAAACTGCATCGTTGTCTTTTTAGTTTTTTTCGTGCGTGTTGGAGTGGCAACTAGCTGTGTTATTTGTGCGATACTACTATCATATGTAGTCCTAACATATCAATATTTAATTTTTTAAACATCACGATTATTGTCAATACCGGTATATTGTGACACCTCTATTCCAAATAATGCTCAAAAATGCTGTTGATTGAGGTTGACATATAATTAATCCAAAACATTCCTTGAAAAAAAGACTAAATGTTGTATTCTCGGGTTTATAGCAAGCAAATAAATAAATGATTTGTGCATGAAATGTATTACCCAAACCAAATGTTTGTTCTAACAATAGTTTAAAAGAAAGTCAAAAAGTGTGTGTACATGCCTCTTATTACACAAGTGCATGACTGTGGTGTACTCTGTATGTGTCTGACTTCTTGTTCCTCTACTGCAGAGTGTGATGCCCTCTTCTCAGGACGACCTGTGTAAAGACAAGCCCCGACCTCTGTCCAGCATCTCACGGCAACAGAGGAGTAAGACCCACATCACCCGCACTGCCTCAGGTGGGTGCCGCTCCTTATACACGAAGAGACAAGCTGATACACACCTAAAATTGTCTAAATGCCTGAAATGTATACATTATTTAAAGGAGGAGGAGATTTTGGAGGAGCAGGGTCATCTCGCAGTATTTCTGATCAAGATCAAGACTTTGAGAGAGAGGTAAAAACATCAATCATCTACCTTAATGACCTCCCCCGGGATGTCAAATATGGTTTTATTTCATTCGCCCCACATTTTGAAAGCTTCTCGAGATGCATGATGGATGGTTAAAGGAGCTTTGAGGTGCTTTTGGCCGTTTTCTTGTGTCCTGATTTTGTGGTCTAATAACTGCCCCAGTTCTCACAGTAAAACCTGCTACAGCTGTAAACTAGTGTTATTTTAGTTGTATAAATTTATTCTTTTAGTATTTCATAGTATATTATATCATTTATTATTATTTATCAATTATTTCAGTTTTAATTTTAATATAAGATTTATTAATTGTATGTTCTTATTGTTTTTTTTTTTCCTGTTTAGCTGTCATTCGTTTTTAATTTAGTATTATGTATATACTATTATAGTATTTTGAATTCGCTTTCTTTTTTCATTTGAAGTTTCGTATAAGAGTTAGTAACTTTGTGTTAATTGTTTTTTATTTTTCTATTTAGCTTTCATTTATTTATATGATATTATAGTATGTATTAATATTTTGAATGAGCTTTTCTTTGTGTTTTTTTAGTATTCATTTTAATTTATACATTTTTATTTACAAAGTAAATGTATTGCTTTTCTCCCCAATATTTAAATGTAAATGTTTTTATTTCAGTTTTAGTAATATTAATACTTCAACTTAATTGTAGTTTGAAATTTAGTAATTTTATGTGCTTTTCTCATTTTTTTTTTTCCTCAATATTCAGCTTTACTATTTATCTTTATTTCTATTGATTTAATCTTAATACTTTAACAATTTTAAAGATTTAATACATTTCTTGTTTTAATTCTATTTTTGTTTAGTAATCATAATACTTCAACTTGAACTTAATTCAGTTTTTCAATAATATTTACATTTTATTTCAGCTTTATTTCAGATGCAGAAAACATTTTAGTTAACAATAATAATACTGCTGTAAACACTCACTTCGGCCTAAATGCATGTATACTGTGCAAAATTTTAAAAACCAACTAGACAAGCAACTGATCTGTTAATTGTTTCTTTATCCTTATTTTTTTTTTTATCCTTGCAGCCCGACTCTGACTCAACCAAACATTCCACCCCCTCCAACAGCTCCAACCCCAGCAGCCCCCCGAGCCCCAACTCTCCCCACCGCAGTCAGCTCACTCTGGACAGCCTGGATCAATCCCTGGACGGCTGAAAACGGACAGCTCCCTTTTTTTCACCCAGCGCACACCCTAGACATGCCCTTCCATATCCATCTGCTCTGCTAGGACTCACTAAGAAGTGCCAAGACTCTTACAAAAAGTCACCCTGCTCATCCACCACAAGGGCCAAAGGTTTACCCCAAATCCTGCTGCTGGGTAGACGCCTCCCATCGCCACAAGAGCAGCGTGCTGGGTGTGTGCTGACAGGCACAGGCGAAGCCACCAAAAGAAAAAAAAAAGATAAAAGCCCCCTGGTGGAAATGTCATGGTATTACACTAACTGGGTCAGATTAGCAGTATGATGGATTTTTATTTTATTTTAAATCTGAATATCATGCCATGCTCCTGCAAGTTTTTTTTTTTAATTATTATTATTTACTTTAGTAAATGAACATGCATTACATCTGCTGTGTCAGAATTGCTTCTGGATTCTTAGCTTCCCTTCAAAGTACCAAATTGATGGGAAAAGAGACTTCTTATGCTGTTTTTAAATGTATATTATCAGGAACACTCATCAAGGGGGCCGAAGAGAGGAGTGTATCGGGAAGAAAGAAACTGAGGACGATATAGAACTGTGACATTCTTGGACCAGTAACATGATTCGTCACGGACCGGTGAAAACGTCTCATATGAGCAATAAATCGGTGACAAGAGACTTCGGGGTTTAAAGCCAAACCAGAGGGCACTTTTATTGTTATGTAATTTCTCTTTCTCTCTCAAGTTCTGCATTTAAACCAGCGTTTATAATATTCATGTTTTAACTTCGATGTTTCCCACAAAGATATCTAGTTCAGCTTATCACAAAATGAAAGCAACAAAAAGGAAGACTTTACATATAGATAAGTGTTTTAATAAAAATACAAAGGAGACCGGCACACAGCTACTATTCATAGGATTTCAGTAGTTCCTCTTAAGCTGCTACTGCTGCTTTGTGTGCTCTATTTAAAAATGAAAGTTAAAAAAATATATATGTGATAAGGTTATCTCACCATAGCCATGCTCTGATTCTGGTTTATGATGTTTGATATCAGGACGCTGATATGAGTTTGTTTGTTGACATGCTTAAGATCCGCAGGCATATCCATTATCACTCGAGTGTGCCTTCAGTGCCAACTTTCGTTTCCGTAATAAACTGTCCGCTAAAGCATTTCAGTGGTTTTGACGAGGCTGACGGTAATGTATTATGTTTTCCCCCACCCTTCTGAAACACTGTAAGACACTTGCACACGTTTTTAGTCTAAGGATATGATTTTGTGTGAATGGTTTTTCCTGTACCTCCTTTTTCTCCCCCATACTTCACTTGTCCACTTCATCAGATGGAAGTTTATCCTCGGAACACTACTGCTTTTACTTTAAAAGAAAAAAAGAATCACAGGTTGAAATCTTTGTAATTATTGACTTGTTAGCCACATAAATTTGAACAAACAATAAAAGAGTACCTGTCGTGCTTTTTTGTTGAATTTGTGCGTTTTGTGAAAATGCTGCTCTTACTCATTTGTATCTAGATGGAAAGAATTTTTTGGCATTTCGAATCAAAATTAATGCACACACATACATATATTAACGGTGTACACTTCTTATGGGAATAACTACTGAAAATACTGACACTTAAGAGTAAATACCTGTGTTTTTAAAATGTATTTCCTTTTGGCAGTTTGGGTTTTTTGAATTCTTTATTAGATTTAAGTGGTCTGAACACTTTCTAAGAATTTCATAAACCTTCAAGTTCAAGTACATTTTTGGAAAGTTTCTATTTTAAATGTAAGTAATTTGTGTAAGTAATCATTTGAGAATGATTAAGAGTCACTGATTACCTTTTTTTTTTTTTTAAACAACAACTAATTTTTATCTCTTAATGGGTGCAAAACACTGCTTCTGGCTGTTTATTTTCTAACCGATATCACTTTATAATTGGTCAAGAATTGGAGTATATTATTTGACTATTTGATGCATTGGTATGACTTTAATTGCAATTACGAAATCTTTGGGATGACGCTGTATTTCACTAGTTAATTGCCAACATACAATACAATACTTTATTAAGATTAGATTTGAATATACAAAATATAATAGAGACGGATGCAGAGAGTGGGAAATGATGCGCAGCATAATAACGTGTACAGAACTATATATTTAAATTCTATAAATATTAAATTAAAAATAAAGTTTAACGATTTCATTTTAAAGTTAGCATGAATTACTGGCAACAAAACCTGAAATCAGGTGTGTAATGTAAACGACAATATTTGTTCAAAAAGTTGCGTTTTTACATTCGTTTTTAAATTTGTATTATCATATAGCTAATTCGCTATTGACTAATTTGTAATACATACTATATAACATATCTAAAATACAGCAGGAAAGAAAAATCAGGGTTTGTAGGGCTTTTATTTTGGCGACATGTTTAAAACCGGAAGTAGGAAAAATCTGACGTTTCATGAGTCGATTTTCACTGTAATATTTCCAAGGTAAGTCTGTTATATCGTTGTTATAAAATCATATTGCTGTTTATTTTTGTCATGGTCCAAGCAGCAAAATAATATCGATGCATATGAAATGGATACTTCTTACAAATGACAATCTTAGCGAATCTCAAATGCCATAGTGGCGGTTTAAGATGACAGCAGCATATTGCTAAATAAAGATTCACCTGAATGGAGTGACATGTTCACTAGGATGTGTCCTGTAGCTGAGGGCTTCTGGGACAGATCAGATGAATCACATCAAGGGACCTGCAGCCCACTGCTTGCTTCGAGTCTACATTGTGTATGTTTTTCAGATGTCACGGGCCAAACCAGAGGATGATGAGTACTGGAACAGCTCCAAATTTAAAGCGTTCACATTTGACGATAATGACGATGAGTTTTCACGGGTAAGTTCATTGTGTTTCTATTGAACTCTATGCAGTCCAACGCCCGTTTACCTCAGCAGTATGACAGTGGAGAATAACTGCACTTTATGGTCCATTCAGTCCTAAAACCATATTATGTGGTTAAATATTATGAAGACAACGTCGTCTTCGCGAAATTAAATAGTTTGCTTTTTGTTAGAACGGATCCAAAGCAAAATATTTGCTTTTCATATTTAATTAACCATATAATTTGTATTAGAACATGAGGGACGTTTTTTTCAAATCAGGTCAGTTGTTTTGTATGTTTTTAAGTGGCAGCTTTACAGAAAATAGTAAATTAAAGTGAATAAATTAAAGGAATTAAATTAAACTGGCTAAATTAAAGAAGACATTGGCAAAAAAAGATACAACACATAGACCTGTTTTTAAACATTATTTATGTACATAGTAAGAAAGGAAAGATTAGAGACCTATTCTTAGTCAATATTCTTTGTACAATATTTATTGTATATATATCTCTCACATTGTCCGCACATTTTCTCTAGAACCACTGTGTGGCCCTCAGTTTAAAAAGCTCTGATTTAGACTACATTGTGTTGTTATTTCCCAGCTGAAAGAGTCCAAGCGGGTCGTGAACAGCATCCTGGTGGATGATGATGATGAGGATGATGTTGAGAAAGTCAGCTGGAGTGGGGAACCTGTGGGAAGTATGCAGTCCTTTCCCTACTCTCTTACTGTCTTTACTGTCTGTCTTTCATCTGGATGCTCATCAGTTTTTGTTTGTGGGTAGGCATCTCTTGGTCGGTGAAGGAAACCGCCTCCAGTATCCGCTCAGGCAGCGAGCAGAGCTTTCCCAAAATAGACACCACTCCGTCACTGTCCAAACAGGGGTCTGGATACTCCCTGAGCTCCCTGTTTAAAGGTAATCTATAGTGAAGAGTTCTTGTACGTTTTAGTTCAATCATTTTAGACTCACCAATCTGACTCTGTTTATATTCCTTCAGCAAAGAGTAAACCTTTCCAGTCCTTCTCCGAGTGTAAGTTCAAGTCATTGAAGCATTTAGAATGATTTAAGCCTATTTCTCATTTGTTTGAATTAAGTGTGTTTGTTCACTCTTTTCTAGCTTTTAGCGACACATCTGTTAGAACATACGCACCTGAGTTGAGAAAGCCCAAGTCAAATGGAAAGGTAACACATATGGACATGTTTGTTTACACCACTGTTCAAACATTTGGGGTTAAGATTTTTAATGTTGAAGAAAGACGGAGAACACCAGCCTGTGGAGCGCTAGTGAAACTCGTACACTTACTTTGATTTGTAAAATGTCCCGCGACTGAAAATGTTTTCAGAAGACTTATGCTTTCTGCAGACTTATTTACCTCTAACACTAGCTTGCTCTATTCTTTTTCTATTCCATCTGTTTTCTTTTTATTTATTATATAATTTAAACAACAACAACAAAACCTTGCTACATGTACTGCGTTAGGCTAACTGAGACTTGTCATAGCACTTCATTGCTCACATCATTGCTCTTTTGTTGATTTTGATTGCTTCCATTGTCCTCATTTGTAAGTCGCTTTGGAAAAAAGCGTCTACTAAATGTAAATGTTTTTGTTCTTCAAAGCTTCATTTATTTGAGCAAAAATACAGTAAAATAGTAATATTTTGAAGTATTTTTACAATTTAAAATGACTGTTTTGTATTTGAATATATTTAAAAATATGATTTATTCCTGCTATGACAAAGCTGAATTTTAAAAGGGTCATATGATGCGATTTCATTTTTTCCTTTCTCTTTGGAGTGTTACAAGCTCTTGGTGCATAAAGAAGATCTGTAAAGTTACAAAGACTTAAGTCTCAAATCCAAAGAGATGTTCTTTATAAAAGTTAAGACTTGTCCACGCCCTCCTAAAACGCCTCGTTCTAACACGCCCCCACATGTCTACGTCACTATGTGGGAAGATTTGCATAACACCGCCCAAATGTTCACACAAAGAAAGAAGGCTTTACTTTTATTCTCGCTGTAGTATAGTGTTTTTGTGCGAGGGCGGTTGGCATCTCTCCATATATTAGCATTGCTTATTTGATTTGAAGAGTTGGCTTGTTGTGTGTTTATTTGAATAACTGTCTTTATCACATTGGTCACCTGACTATATTTTAGGGCTCTTGGCAGGACAGAAGATATGGCGGTAGGTACTAACTGCACTTACACACTCAACTGTCATTATACTCACGGCTTGTACACACATGACCATATATATTTAACCCTATATAGCAATGTCATCTCCAGGTCATATGTGACCCTGGACCACAAAACCAATCTTAAGTAGCACGGGTATATTTGTAGCAATAATCATAGAGGGTTAGTGTCAGCAGAAAGAAGTGAAAAGAGGAAGAAAATGGCCTTAACAAAATGAACACTTTTCTGCTTTTGCCTCATTGACATTATTTGTCTTGAATAAAAGTGAAAAGAGAGGAAGTTGAACATTGTAGTACAATTTTTTGGTAACATTACAATAAATAGGTTTGCTATAGTATTTATTCATCTTCGTTAATGTTAATAAAAATACAACTGTTCATGTTAGCTCAGATTCATTAAGTAATATTAGCAGATGCAGCTTTTGATTTCAATAACGTATTAGTAAATGTTGGAGTTAACATTGACAAAGATTAATAAATGCTTTAAAAGTATGTTTTCATTTCATTTGAACTAAAGTAGTTAACTAACTACTCATTTGACTCATTTGTAAGTCGCTTTGGATAAAAGCATCTGCTAAATGTGTGAATGTAATGTTAACTGGTGGAACCTTATTGCAAAATATTACCAATTGTTTTTCTTCAGTAAGTTGTAGTAATGTTTCTGTTTGATCACACATATGTTAAACTGGCTTCCTTTGTATTTTAAACAGTTGATGCAATACAAAGAACACTTAAATATTAAGGATGAAGGCCGAAGAAGAGACTTCCTCAAAAGTTGCCTCAGGTAAAGATCTTTCAGAGGAGTTCAGTAGAGAGTTCAGAATCATCTCCTGCTGACCTTTAATGATCTATGTCATCTCTCTGTTTGTTCTCAGCCTTCCTTTCTCTCAAGACGATGCCACTCACGTTCAAGACCACTATACACTCCTCGAGAGACAAATAATCATAGAGGTGAGGGAGTCCAACCAATAAACTACTGTTTATTATTCACACATTTTAGAATAATAGTCAAGACACTGAAATGGCACTAATGAAAGTATGAAAATTATGTTTCAAGTTTTTTAAGATCATGAAAACCAAAAGGTGTGAAAAACCTTTGACTGGAAGTGTAAGTATATGAATAACTGAAACACTTTACTGGTTAATGTAGTATTGTAATATACTACAACTACATAATAATAATATGTAATAACTATGTAATATAATGTAGTACAATAATTTCTGTACTGCTAGCAAATGGAATTGGAAAAATAATGCCAGACCCCATCCCAAATGTCACCTTAAGGAAAAAGACACCATGACAGCGCTGACTTCTTTTCTCTGTATATTAAACAAAGATACAAGTGGGGGTTTTTTTAACGTCAAAAAATGACACAAAGTTTGTCTATGTCTGCCACACCTTGCCATGCGAGATATTTCCTGTGCACCTCGTCACTCTTCCTCTTTCCTGAGGGTGGTGTGGTAGGTGACGGGTCTCTCTGTACAGAGGGAAGCCAGACGGATGGACTTCTCTCAAATTGGGTTACATGGCAGATGTTTCCTTTATTATGAAACAAGTGAAAAGTTGTGCTCGCTTTATTCTTACGGCTTAATAGCACATATGAACAAGTGAGTTTCAGTTTGCATCAGTCAGCTGTATAATGTGAATATAGTCTTGTTAGAAAGCAAGGTCTTCACTCTTGACCTGTATTTTCTGTTTCACACATCACACCTTTTCTGTCTCCGCTCACTATGGCTCAGTGCAGAAAATAATGGGATTTCTAGGTTAATAACATGGTAGATAATAAAATGTACAGATTTACTGAATATAAATTATTTTTGTTACTTGCATGAAGCAAGTTTTTCCTTTTTTTCTAACAATGGCAAATTAGTTATCATTGTAATATGTTTTTTCATACATCCTGTATTACACAAGATTGTGTTGATAAAATAGTTTGTAGTGCATTTTCACTGTGTTTTCTGCTGTGTTCATAATATTTGGCAAATATAATAAGCTGAGCTCAGAAACTTGACTGTCATTGTTGCATCTGGGACACAGTGCATCGCTTCTCACACGTGCAGTGTGAATTTCTAAATCTTTTAATATGAGCGCTGAGATGAATATGTGGCACAACCGCAGGATGTGTGAAGCAGGCCTAAGGACTAAGTACTTATCAGACATGAGAAAATGACTTTCTGAAGAAAATATCCTAATGTTAGGGTTTATCAATTCATTCAATTGGTGTGTTCACTGTATTTTTTTATTTATGTATTTTATTTTTTATTTTTTTTACAGGCTAGTGACAAGAAGGCAGATGCAGAAATCTTTAAGAAGTTCCCTAGAAAAGCATCCATCCTTAATATGCCAATCATCACCACATTGTACTACTCCTGCTTTTACCATTACGGAGAGTCAGAGGTACAAGATCACGTTTCACTTCTCCACTATATTGTAAAATATTATTTAAACAAACTGAATATATTACTATATATGTGACCCTGGACCACAAAAGCAGTCTTAAGTCGCTGGGGTATATTTGTAGCAACAGCCAAAAATACATTGTATGTGTCAAAATTATTGATTTTTCTTTTATGCCAAAACTTATTAGGACATTAAGTAAAGATCATGTTCCATGGAGATATTTTGTACATTTCCTACTGTAAATATATCAAAACTTAATTTTTGATTAGTAATATGCATTGCTAAGAACTTCATTTGGACAACTTTAAAGGCGATTTTCTCAATATTTAGATTTGTTTGCACCCTCAGATTCCAGATTTTCAAATAGTTGTATCTCGGCCAAATATTGTCCTATCCTAACAAACCATACATCAATGGAAAGCTTATTTATTCAGTGTTCAGATGATTTATTTGACCCTTATGACTGGTTTTGTGGTCCAGGGTCACATATATAATCTAGAACTGTAGTATCATCAAGTATTACCAATGTTATCTCATGACCAGTTCGTACATATTTTACAGGGTGGTTAATTTGTACGAACTCATACAACCTCAATTGTACAATTTTATACGTTTTCTGTGACTGGTAGGTTTAGGGACGGGGTTGGGGTGGTCATTCATACGAATTCCTACGAATTTGCCACCTCGTAAAATATGTACGATTTGTTCACAAACCGTGCGAATTAGCCACCTCATAAAACATGTATGAATTGCCGTGAGATTGGATTGGTATTACAATATACACTACAATTCTAAAGTTTGGCGGTCAGAAAGATTTTGGTTTTAAAAAGTCTCACCATGGTAAGGATAAAAAAAATACTGTAAAGCAGTAATATTGTGAAATATTATAACAAAATAAATGTTTTCTTATTGAAAATATTTTAAAATGTCTTCAGTCAGTGTCACTTGATCCTTCAGAAATCAGTCTAATATGCTGATTTGCTGCTCAAGAAACATTATTATCAATGTTGAAAACATTTGTGCTGCTTAAT
The DNA here is from genome assembly GCF_001515605.1 of Sinocyclocheilus anshuiensis. Classification (NCBI taxonomy): domain Eukaryota; kingdom Metazoa; phylum Chordata; class Actinopteri; order Cypriniformes; family Cyprinidae; genus Sinocyclocheilus; species Sinocyclocheilus anshuiensis. The sequence goes on from NW_015539855.1 coordinate 435,068, forward strand.
GTTTTTTTATAAACCGTGAGATACATTTGTTTAGGATTCTTTGATGAATAAAAAGTTCAAAACAGGATTTATTTAAAATAGAAACATTAACATGTAATATTATAAATGTCTTTACTGTCATTTTGATCAGTGTAATCTGTCCTTGCTGAATAAAAGTGTTAATTTTTTTTTCAAAAACTTTTGAAAAGTAATGTATACTGTAATTATATAAATATTTGTAATTATTGTATTATAGTAAGTTTATCTTTTTCATTTAGTAAATCATTTACTAATTGGAATAATTCTTTTTATTGTATATATTATTTCCCACCGCTTAAGAGAGCTTTTAGAAACTTAAAAATAACAATATACCTATTGATTTGTAATCTGAAACCTAACCAGCTTCATTGTTTGATTTTTTAAAAGTTGAAAAGTGCTATAAATGTCACCTGGTTTGATATTTACACATTTTAAAGTGTTGTTTAAATGTCCAGATACGTTTTGGGCAACTGTATTTCAATAATTGTCATTTTTTATTCCACAGGGAACTTTTAGCAGCCCTTCGAACATTAGAAAAACTTTCCGGGTAAAATAAACAGTCATTTGTTATCAAATTATTTGTATTTAATTAAATTTGTATTTAATAGTTACCAACTTACAGCACCATGAAAAGTCTGGACACACTAACTCATTCTTTACCATTACTTTTTTCAATAGTAAAATCATCAAAACTATAAAATAACACAAATAGAAGTGTGGGAATTGTCAAGTGACCAAAAACTTTAGACAAATCAGGACTATCATATATTTTGGATTCTTCAAATTCATCTTGATTATAACTTTTATCGTGTAGTTTTCATATCTGTCTACAAACACCTACACCTTTAGATGTTTCTACAGTCATTAGAAACACAAATTCATTCAAGTGTGTCTAGACCAGTAGTGTATACATAGCATATGTGCGAGTCTGTAATAACAGTCTATGGGAAAGAGTTTCTAAACCATTCATGTTTGCTGTGGCAGATTTCAGAAAAGCAGTATATTCTCATGGCTCTTGGTGCAAGAGCGAAGTTGAAATCCTGGTTTGATGTGGATAGTCTGTTCAACACCAAAAACTGGCTAGGATACACCAAGAAAAGATCTCCCATTGGCTTTCACAGAGTGGTGGACATCCTGCAGAAGAACAGCGCCCCTGTAAATGTACGTCAGTTTCCATGTTGTAATAAACCTGCTCACTTCCCATCCCAGCATGCACTTCACTGTGCTTTCCCGTGATCTGCAGGTGCTGCAGGAGTATGTGAACCTCATCGACGACCCAGAGCTCAAGCTCAGTGTGGCTCTGAAATATAAATGCCATGACATCGTCATCAATGTGAGTTCATCCTCGAAGTGTTTCTCAGTCTTTCTCAGTGTAAATCACTGCATTTGTTTTGTTCATTCAGACATACAGAGACCTGAAGGACAGGCAGGAGCTTGTTGTGTACCGAGAGAAGCTGGAACGAGACTCGCCCGAATACAGGAAGATCCAGGAACTCCTCAATAATGCGGTAAGAGGAAGTGAGCCTCCACTCTTGAGTCATTTTCTGATTCAGTGTAGTACGAGTAGGTTTAAGGAAAAATCTTGAGAAACATCTTACAGTAATTTATCAGTGTCTTCTACAGGTCACTTCATTGCATTGCAACAATGCAATATTGGGCTTGCGTGAAGTAATTTTTGTTCTTTTTTTTTTGTTGTTGTTACTTCAGCAAATCAGATGGAAAAACTGACAATTGGATCCTGACACGAGTCAGTGATGGGCAGATGTGAGCCAGAGCTCTTTCATAGACAATGTTACACAAAAAAACACTTTGAAGCTGCTTAATATGGAGTTAATCCTGAACAAACACGACTGAGAACCAGTGGAGCGAGTCATTCGGAGTGATTCTTTTGCAGATGTATCTGTTCTGTATGATTAAACTGCCAAGTGTCCTTCTGCCAACTCTACAGGTGAACATTTCTGAAGGGAGGCTATCTGTGGTTGCGGACGTGAACAACATACTCTTTCACCCCTCACACCTGTTTGTTTGCCCATGTATGAATTTCTGAACATTCCTCACCCTCTCCTTTTATTTTATATTAAAAAAAATATGATACTGAACTGTTGATAATACTGTTTATATTACTGTACTGGTTTTCTGGTAAATATCTGACTGAAAAACAATATTTTTAAGTTGGATCTACCAAATTCACACTAACTTTCAGTTTATTTGCAAGACATTTATAATGTTACAAAAGATTTGTCAGAGAATCTTGAAAAAAATAATAATCATGGTTTTCACAGACATATTAAAGGGTCAAAAATGAAAATTCTGTCATTAATTACTCACCCTCGTGTTGTTCCAAACCCGTAAGACCCGTAAGACCCTTGCCACGCGGACACGCTGTTTACGTCGTTTACGCTTTGATTTCTCACACCTGTTTGTTTGCCCATGTATGAATTTCTGAACATTCCTCACCCTCTCCTTTTATTTTATATTAAAAAAAATATGATACTGAACTGTTGATAATACTGTTTATATTACTGTACTGGTTTTCTGGTAAATATCTGACTGAAAAACAATATTTTTAAGTTGGATCTACCAAATTCACACTAACTTTCAGTTTATTTGCAAGACATTTATAATGTTACAAAAGATTTGTCAGAGAATCTTGAAAAAAATAATAATCATGGTTTTCACAGACATATTAAAGGGTCAAAAATGAAAATTCTGTCATTAATTACTCACCCTCGTGTTGTTCCAAACCCGTAAGACCTTCGTTCATCTTCGGAACACAATTTAAGATATTTTTGATGAAGTCTGAAGGCTCTTTGACCCTCCCATAGACAGCAAGGTAACTTCCATGTTCAAGGTCCAGAAAAGTACCAAGATGATCGACAAAGTAGTCCGTGTGACATCAGTGGTTCAACTGTATAGTTACGAAGCTACGAGAATACTTTTTTGCACAAAGAAAACAAAAATAACGACTTTATTCCACATTTTCGTCTCTACTGCGTCACTTGTGGACGCGCGTTCATGACAGTATCATGATGCGAGCGTGTGGCGGCGCCGGCGCTGATCCAGATCCGCCGTGATGACGTCATTACGCCGGATCTGGGTCAGCGCCACCACACGCTGGCGTTCGAACAACACGAGGGTGAGTAATTATTGACAGAATTTTCATTTTTGGGTGAACTAGCCCTTTACGCAGCACAACTGTTTTCAACATTACTAATGGCAAGAAATGTTTCCTGAGCAGCGAATCAGCATATTAGAATGATTTCTGAAAAATCGTGTGACGCTGAAAATTCAGCGTTTACAACACAAGAAAAAAATGCCATTTTAAAATATATTCAAATATCAAACAATTCTTTTAAAATGGTAATGTTTCACAGTATTTTTTGATGAAATAGTTTGAGCAAAAGAAACTTCTTCCAAAAAATAAATCAATAAAAAATTAAATAAATTACAAACCCCAAACTTTTTATTGGTAGTGTATATTTTAGACAAACACCAATACTAGGTCTACTAACACCAAGACTAGCGGTGCATTCCAAACGAGATATATCGCCCTCCGAAGGGCACTTCGGAGTGAAAACAATCATGGCCGCCATATTGAAGGGTAGTTCCAAACCGAAGTGCTCAAAACTGGCCACTTCAAAGGGCCCTTCGGAATGAAGGATTTCGAAGGGTACAACTGATGGACACTTCGGGCTCCCATGATCCTTTGCGCAGTTTGCATGATGACTGTGCCTCTGTGTGGACAGAAGCTGATGATGCAGAAGGGCACTTCAAGAAACAGTTGTTTGGTTCCCT